>NC_060196.1:13568015-13670515 GCF_021184085.1 Oncorhynchus gorbuscha | reverse complement strand
TTGTTGTTGATTCTTCACAAAAAAATACAGTTTTACATCTTTATGTTTGAAGCCTGAAATGTGGCAAAAGGTCGCAAAGTTCAAGGGGGCCGAATACTTTCGCAAGGCACTGTATGTTTTTCAGGTCAACCAGCATGTTTTCCCGTACTTCTCCTCCTATACTCTTTGCTCGTCCTCCCGGTTTTGACCCTTGCCTGTTTCTAGACTCTGTACCCGCCTGCCTGACCCTTCTGCCTGCCTTGACCTCGAGCCTGCCTGCTACTATGTACCTCCTGGACTCTGAACTGGTTTTGACCTTTTGCCTGTCTACGACCATTCCCTTGCCTGCCCCTTTTGTATTATAACAATAATGTTAATATCAAAGACTCAAACCATCTGCCACCCGTGTCTGCATCTGGGTCTCGCCTTGTGCCCTTATAGATAATTATACAGAGGGCAAACGCTATTCATCCCAACCTCCTGTACAGGAATGAGTTTCCCAAAAGCTTTATAGTCAAAGTAATACTTTTTTCCCTCTCAACGTCACAGACCCACGGCACTCGCAGAAGAGGAAACAAATTCTGTCAGTTTACGCACAGAAGATTAACTGTCAGAAATCTATTTTTCAATGAATGCTCTGTGTGGTGAGCCTAAGTCACCTACAAAACTCACCCTAGAACAGTACAGAGTAGCTACAACTAGACATCATCATAACACAACTGAGCAACTGAGGAGCATCGTGTCAAAGGCCAAATGGTGTCTTTTTCATACAGCGATCCAAATTGCAGCCATTTCCCTGTATAGTGCACTGTTTTGGAACAGAGCCCTGTGGGCCCTGGTCAAATGCACTGTAAAAGGATTAGGATGAAATTTGAAACCAAACCTATAAACTCATTAAATATGATTCTATGGACGGAGAGTCCATGATGCGAAGCTGACAGGAATTCCATTGCAATCACTTCCCTTGGCCGTCGACCTGATGGAATATGTCATGTGAACCTTGTGTAAAGGAGGACGTGGAAGAGGATAATTCAGTGATTAGATTGGAAATACAGCGAAGGAGGATTAATTTAATCAAATCTAGTGTATTATATATCCAGAGATTCCTATGAATAATGAACTCCATCCAATTAAAAAACAAATCTCAATGAGTTGTTCCAGCTAGGGTGCATGAGTAACCAGGGCAACACGGTACAGCTTGGCTTTGGCTTAGCTTTAATAGTGTGAAAAGGGCATCAGCTACTCAACCAATTGTTTGGCCTGCAGGGAAAGAACTCCGGTGAGTTCAATGGAACTCCAATGACTAACAAAGGAACTAGTGAATAACTAAAGACGCTCCAGAGTAAGGCGTCCATAGTAGGACAACCTCAGAGTTCCATACCGGTCAATCAATACGTTGAAGGTAAGTCCAGTAAAGAAAATGGAGATAAACTTGGTGTGTATCTACTACATGGAGGCTCCTCCTGCTCTCTGTGATTTCCTACATTAAGGGACCTGATCACCAACTGCTGGGGGGGGGGGTCTACTGTTACTCTGTATAGCTCGAGTCCAAAACACACGGATTAATGTTCTAACCACGCACACAAAATTGCTGCTATTATGTGTCGAAATAGGTTGACGTAGATTTAATAAACTGAGGAGAACATCACATTTTTTTGTCGTTTCGACTCTCAGATTGGCTCTGAATCTGAAAAAAAACAGCAACTTCCGCTACTTTTATATATACACCATTTATCTAAAGCGACTTACATATGGGTGATCCCGGGAATCAAACCCACTACCCTGGCGTTACAAGCACCATGCCATACCAACTGAGTTACAGAGGACCACAAAGGACTTTAAAAAAAATGTCAGTGTGTGTAGTATGAAATGCATCGGCTGGCTCAATTATCTGAGTAAAATATTCAGACACAGCAACCACACAGAGCTTAGAAAATTGTCCGCCCTAATATCCTCTCCTCGGCCATACCAACATGAAAATGTGGTATTATTACATTGCCACATCCCACACTGTATCTAACACGGTTAGAACAGTGGGATAAAGTAATGTTCGTTTTTTTAATGATTAATCAGATAAGACAGATTTGCATAATTCACGGTGAAGAACTGATTATAAACTCATGAACTCAGTGGCGTCCATGTTGTTTCAGCACAGACATCGTCTTCTCTTTCAGTCTGTGGCAGAAGAAGATGGCAAATGTTGCTGATTCACTAATTGAGACAATGTGTTACAGACGTAGTTAAAAACGTCACAGGTTGTGATCAACATTACACATGGCTTATCGCGCTACAGCATACATTATGCATAGCATAATAGTGAACGATAAGAGACGGCGAAAATGTCAAGAGAACACGAGATAACATTTCCCTCGTGGTAATGCCACAGTTGTAGTCTAGGCAGGTGGGTTAACACTTTGGCCACAGCTGGAGAGTACTAATGACTCAAGTGAAGTGTTACCATACTCTTTTTCCTCTTAATGGACTTTTTTTTCAGTTTGTGAGAGTCAATGCCCTCTGGCTATTGAGCTGCTGTTAGCCCACTAGCAGTAAGCACATCACCAGACTGATCCATCCCAAAAAGCTTGTCAATTCAGACACCTGCTCTGGATACATCTGTAATCAAAGGCAACTGCCAATATCCCATGTTTAAGTCAGACGGAGTAATGAAACTACCTTCGTTTCAGGCCTACCGCGGCGTCAGCTCATCAATAAGCAGTGCTGGATAGCTATTAAAAGCATGAAATGCCTTCGACTCCTTGAGTCGATGTGGATCCCATGCTTTCCTCACGTATTACTTTCCGAGAGGTGAAAAGGTCAAGGGGTGAAAAGCGTTGAAGTGCACACACATACCCAGGCAGAGATAGAGACACATGCACCCGCAAAATTACAGAAACACAAACACACACAGGAAAAACACACACAACACAGTACTCTCTGTGTATACTCACACATCAGAATAGGTGGGAAAATGCACTTAAAGAGTGTCAGGACTTTTATGTGTCACAGAGAGCCAAGGGCCAGGGGACGTCACGTGTAACACACGCCTTTCACAACGCTCCTCTCTTCTCTCCTCCTTGCCCCTCTCCTTTTCTCCTCTCCTCCCACACCTGAGTCCCAATCCTCCAGCCGGGCCAGATGAGAAATGTATGCACTGCTGCAAGCACGGCTTGAAAAGTGAAAAAGCGGCCGAGTGACTTGGACAGTCTACCTGACTGTCAGTGTCTTGCCAAGCCAAAACACTTCCTCTGTGTTTATGTCCCGGAGTTGTTCTCAGCAGGCATTTTAGCCCTCTTTTTAAAATGTCATCCCTCATTTCAGTGAACATTTTGTGCCAACGTCCATATTTGATGCTCGACCTTACACTTCTCCCATAGATTTGACATTGGGAAGCTTGGTACAGTACAGGACATCGGGTGACTCGTCACTGTTTGCGATAATATTTCAGGAGTTAAAAAAAAGACAGCGATAATTCGCTATAGCACCACAGTCAGTACAGGCAGTCTCGTTCTCTCCTCCACAGTGGCAATAATGTGTAGACATGGCGGCTCCATTTCTCTGAGCTATTTTCTATCTGGTTAGCAATCATCCTCCTTCAATCTCAAATCAAACTTTATTTGCCACATGGGCCGAATACAACAAGTGTAGACTTTACCGTGAAGTGCTGACTTACAAGCCCTTAACCATCAGTGCAGTTCAGGAAGAAGAAAATATTTACCAATTATGCGGAAATTAAAAGTAACAATAAAAAGTAACACAATAAGAAAACAATAATGAGGCTTTATACAGGGGGCACCGGTACTGAGTCAGTGTGCAGGGGTACAGGCTAGTTGAGGTAATCTGTACATGTAGGTGGGGGCGAAGTGACTATGCAAACAAACAGCGAGTAGCAGCAGTGTACAAAAGTGGGTGGGGGGGGGTCATTGTAAATTGTGCTGTGGCGAATATTATGAATTGGAGGGAGAGAGAGAGAAAAGTTGGCAACAGACGGCAAGATCGATCTGTTGGGGTTATTTACTTTTGTCACGTAAACGTCTTGGCACACTGGAGTGGAGGTGTATTATTTAAGTGAGCGTGTAGACCGGCACTTGAAAGGTTTGAGTGTCTTATAGTAAAGGTCAACGATAAAAATGCTCACTAGTCTCTGGCCACCACACTGGCAACCTTTTGAGCTGCTGGCATTTCACCAACTGGGCACAGCTCTAAAGGTTACTCTCACACATACTGCATTTTAAGTATGTTTTGTTAAATTAATGCTTTAGATTGTCAAATCATTCTGACCAAAGACAAAATCACGAGAGTATAAGATAGGCTACGACACTACTAACGCCGCCCATTCCATTTCACACTATTATCATTATGGTTGTTTTGAAATGAATCGCATATTTCCATTAGAGAATGCAATTACATGGAATGGGATACCATTATAGTTTAGTGATATGGCCAATGAGGGCTGATTAGGATTAAAGATAACCATGTGACCACTTACTTGTAATTCGACAGAGGAATCTAGGTAGACATGTGAATCTTAAAACAATCCATATCTTGGAATTATCTGTCATTTTTCAATGTTTGTTTCTATTTTTTAAATACTCAACACTGTTATAGTGAGAGGACCTGTATTGGAAAAATAGATATTACATAGATTTAATTCAGACCAGGTACTGTCTAGTAGTGCACAGTTGCTCTACAGTGCTGCTGGTTTATCTTTCCAATGGTTGGATATCAGGATATCATATGTATATGTTTGCATGTTATTTTAATCATGGTTCTGAATGCATTCTCCCTCACATGTTGATAGGATGTGCGACAGCAAAGTTCCATCCCATATGTAGTGTCACTGGCCTACACACAATACCCCGTCATGTCAAAGTGGAACTATGTTTTTAGAAATGTTAATACATTTAATACAAAATGAAAAACGGAAGGCATTGAACTCCTTTGTTATGGCAAGCCTAAATAAGTTCAGGAGTAAAAATGTGCTTAACAAGTCACATAATAAGCTGCATGGACTCACTACGCCAATAAAAGTGTTTAACATGACCTTCGAATGATACCTCATCTCTGTACCCACACATACAATTATCTGTAAAGTCCCTCAGTCGAACAATGATTTTCAAACACAGATTCAACCACAAAGACCTGGGAAACAAAGTGTTATCTTTGGGGTAAAAATCCAAAGCAACACATCACTGAGTATCACTCTTCATATTTTCTAGCATGGTGTTGGCTGCATCATGTTATGGGCATACTTGTCATTAGCAAAGTATAGGGTGTTTCTAGGGATAAAAAGAAACAGAATATAGCTAAGCACAGACTAAATTCTAGAGGAAAACCTGGTTCAGTGTGTTTTTCAACAGACACTGAGAGACAAATTCACATATCAGCAGGACAATAACCTAAAACACAAGGCCAACAATACCCTGGATTTGCTTACCAATGTAAGGAATGTTCCTGGGTTGTCTAGTTACAGATTTGGCTTAAATCGGATTGGAAATCTATGTCAAGACTTGAAAAAAGCCGTCTAGCAATGATCAACAACCAACTTGACGGAGCTTGAAGAATTTTGTGCAAATATTGTACAATTCAGGTGTGCAAAGTTCTTAGAGCCTTACCCAGACAGAATCACAGCTGTAATCACTGCAAATGTTGATAGTTCCATCCCATACTCTTATCCCATCCCATACTTTTAACAGCTCCGTATACGGCGTCTTAGCCTTCTATCCAAAGACAGTCCTTTGCTGTGATTCTGTCTGAAAGTGGACTATTCTGAAAAGTGGACTATTCTCAGCCATAAGGAACCAGCACTGGCTTTGATGAATAACTCTGAGCCCTGTGATTTATCATGGTTATTTCGCTTATGATGACTGCCTGGTCTTAAGTGAACAATGAAAGTGGATGTAGGATCACCATTTGAGGAGCCTTCAAAGGAAAGCCATTTGTATCTCGGCTGCAATTCCACTATCTCAGCTCGGGCCAATTACAGCAGGCTCTAAAAGATGTATCGTTCACTCTCCCAACTTGCCAGGGATATCTCCCGTTGTGTCTCATCATTGGGATCTGTTGCACATGCATCAGGCTTATATATTACAAGACACAACTTTAATTGTATCCCTTCCAGGATGAAAATCAGATAAGGCCTGGCATTTAAGTCGCCCAAGTTAATAAAAGGCCTTTTCGAAATCCGTTGGTTCTCACAACTTTGTAGTGTTGTGTTCAGCCCCAGATTTGAGTAGGAAATGGGATTGTATCTAAGCAAAAAGAGAAATGTCCCTTCTCCAATGGACAATAAAGTATTTTTCCTCTCCTAGGCCTTTTACCATTGCTGACACAGTCGTGGTGTTATCTTTATTTTATATGGTTATCTGGAAAGATAATCTATAGTTTCACTCTTTTTGAATAAACATTGACAATTGATGACATGATCCTCCTACATAGCAGATTTAATGTTCTGTTGCCGTTCGAGCAATTTAAATGATTGATTGGGGACTTATTTGTGGTGGAATGTAACCGTTTCTCTGGGTGATTTGTTCTGTTTTATTTGTGCATCCCATGACTGTGTTTTTGTATTTAACAGTTTTTATTTTATTTTTGACAATCGCTAGGACCTATTTCTTAGTACTTAGGTCACTTTTTCAAAACTCTTCACACAGTGAACACAGCAGTCTATGTGGGTTAAACTGTGAATAATTGTCCATTGCTTTGGCACAAAATTCATTCAATGATAACATCTTTCAAATTTCATGAATTCTTTTCTCACTCAGACACAACCACCACCAAAACTCTATGTACCTACAGGCCAATTTGCACATGTTTACATACTCTGTTGAAAACTGTTAAACTTAAGGTAAAACCTAACATAACACAAAATGTAATAAGTCAGCAATTTGCTACATTTCTACAGTAATACCGTACTGAAATATATTCCAAATCTAAAAATGAAATACTATCAAAATTAGACCAACCACAGCTGATTCCCATTGTAGCTGAACACCTACCCAGGTGGTAGTCTTTCAATTACATTACCATCCGTACAAAATGGGACATCTTAGGAATAATGCTGTACTGTAATGTAAACATGAACCCACCCAGAGATAGAGAAGTGCCTGACAGAGGAAGAAGAGTGGCTAGGAGAGGGAGAGGACTACGTATGTGTGGTGGAAGAAGACTGAGAGGGAGATCAAGAGCTGTAGTCTCAGATACGATTAGGGCTACTATAATTGACCATGTAATAAATCATGGCCTATCAATGAGATAGGCCATGCAACTCTCAACACTGCAACTCTCAACACTTTCTCAACAGAGACATTTCTGCCAAAACAACAGGCAAGATGTGCATTCTGCAAGGGCATCTGACTGAACTGCACATGAGCAAAGCCTCCAAACCCACTTGTGTGTAATTGTTTTTGTATTTCTGCTTAATACCCAACATTACCTCCCACAGGCGGGAGAGGTAGGATTTTCACTGCTGTGCAGGAAACTACAATCGTTGATATGGTCATCAGAAACAAAGGCATAAAACTCACAGAGATTCGGGACAGAGTGTTGGCAGACACTATTGCATGTGGAAATATTCACAATGTAACCATGACAACTATTTCTAGAGTCCTGAAACAACATCAAGTCAGGATGAAGCAGTTGTACACACTGTCCCCTTTGAGAGGAACTCTGAACGAGTCAAGCAACTCAGGAACCAATATGTCCAGGTAAGATGACTATAAAATACAGAACTGCTTTTGAACAAAACCAAACAGGACAGAGGCACACAATGGCATGTTTTTAGGTATAATGTAAACTCCCGTAATAGGCTAACTCTTATGTTGCATTGTGGATTTATTTTAGAGGGTCATGGAGATTGAAGCCAGGCAAACACCCCACAAATTCATCTTTGTGGATGAGGCTGGTTTCAACTTGGCCAAAACACGGCGGCGAGGAAGGAATGCGATTGGGAAAAGAGCCACAGTGGACGTCCCGGGCCGGAAGGGTGCCAACATCACAATATGTGCAGAAATATCCTCTGATGGATTGCAAACTGCTAATTGGGCCGCACAACACCGAGCGTCTCATTTAATTCATGGGTGACCTCTATGGAAGGGTTGTGCCAGGTGAGGAAAGGGTTGCAGTGAGGCGAAATCTGCCAACGTTTGTAATTGTATGGGACAAAGTGTCATTTCACCACTCCCGTGTAGTCACAGAATGGGACGCAAGCCCCATACCAGGATGGTGTCACTTTTCCTCCCACCATACTCTCCATTCCTCAACCCCATAGTGGAATGATTTTCCTTACATTTTACATTTAAGTCATTTAGCAGACGCTCTTATCCAGAGCGACTTACAAATTGGTGCATTCACCTTATGACATCCAGTGGAACAGTCACTTTACAATAGTGCATCTAAATCTTAAAGGGGTGGGGGTGAGAAGGATTACTTATCCTATCCTAGGTATTCCTTAAAGAGGTGGGGTTTCAGGTGTCTCCGGAAGGTGGTGATTGACTCCGCTGTCCTGGCGTCGTGAGGGAGTTTGTTCCACCATTGGGGGGCCAGAGCAGCGAACAGTTTTGACTGGGCTGAGCGGGAACTGTACTTCCTCAGTGGTAGGGAGGCGAGCAGGCCAGAGGTGGATGACCGCAGTGCCCTTGTTTGGGTGTAGGGCCTGATCAGAGCCTGGAGGTACTGAGGTGCCGTTCCCCTCACAGCTCCGTAGGCAAGCACCATGGTCTTGTAGCGGATGCGAGCTTCAACTGGGAGCCAGTGGAGAGAGCGGAGGAGCGGGGTGACGTGAGAGAACTTGGGAAGGTTGAACACCAGACGGGCTGCGGCGTTCTGGATGAGTTGTAGGGGTTTAATGGCACAGGCAGGGAGCCCAGCCAACAGCGAGTTGCAGTAATCCAGACGGGAGATGACAAGTGCCTGGATTAGGACCTGCGCCGCTTCCTGTGTGAGGCAGGGTCGTACTCTGCGGATGTTGTAGAGCATTAACCTACAGGAACGGGCCACCGCCTTGATGTTAGTTGAGAACGACAGGGTGTTGTCCAGGATCACGCCAAGGTTCTTAGCGCTCTGGGAGGAGGACACAATGGAGTTGTCAACCGTGATGGCGAGATCATGGAACGGGCAGTCCTTCCCCGGGAGGAAGAGCAGCTCCGTCTTGCCGAGGTTCAGCTTGAGGTGGTGATCCGTCATCCACACTGATATGTCTGCCAGACATGCAGAGATGCGATTCGCCACCTGGTCATCAGAAGGGGGAAAGGAGAAGATTAATTGTGTGTCGTCTGCATAGCAATGATAGGAGAGACCATGTGAGGTTATGACAGAGCCAAGTGACTTGGTGTATAGCGAGAATAGGAGAGGGCCTAGAACAGAGCCCTGGGGGACACCAGTGGTGAGAGCGCGTGGTGAGGAGACAGATTCTCGCCACGCCAGCTGGTAGGAGCGACCTGTCAGGTAGGACGCAATCCAAGCGTGGGCCGCGCCGGAGATGCCCAACTCGGAGAGGGTGGAGAGGAGGATCTGATGGTTCACAGTATCGAAGGCAGCCGATAGGTCTAGAAGGATGAGAGCAGAGGAGAGAGAGTTAGCTTTAGCGGTGCGGAGCGCCTCCGTGATACAGAGAAGAGCAGTCTCAGTTGAATGACTAGTCTTGAAACCTGACTGATTTGGATCAAGAAGGTCATTCTGAGAGAGATAGCGGGAGAGCTGGCCAAGGACGGCACGTTCAAGAGTTTTGGAGAGAAAAGAAAGAAGGGATACTGGTCTGTAGTTGTTGACATCGGAGGGATCGAGTGTAGGTTTTTTCAGAAGGGGTGCAACTCTCGCTCTCTTGAAGACGGAAGGGACGTAAATGGTCTGGAGAAGAGAGGAGGGGATAGGGTCAAGCGGGCAGGTTGTTGGGCGGCCGGCCGTCACAAGACGCGAGATTTCATCTGGAGAGAGAGGGGAGAAAGAGGTCAGAGCACAGGGTAGGGCAGTGTGAGCAGAACCAGCTGTGTTTTTTTGACTTAGCAAACGAGGATCGGATGTCGTCGACCTTCTTTTCAAAATGGTTGACGAAGTCATCTGCAGAGAGGGAGGAGGGGGAGGGGAGGAGGTTTCAGGAGGGAGGAGAAGGTGGCAAAGAGCTTCCTAGGGTTAGAGGCAGAAGCTTGGAATTTAGAGTGGTAGAAAGAGGCTTTAGCAGCAGAGACAGAAGAGGAAAATGTAGAGAGGAGGGAGTTAAAGGATGCCAGGTCCGCAGGGAGGCGAGTTTTCCTCCATTTCCGCTCGGCTGCCCGGAGCCCTGTTCTTTTCCTCATGGAGGTGGGAGGTTTATGATCACCATCCACATGATCAAATGTCCCTCCTGGATGCAATGAATGCTGGATGCCTGGACATATCTGCAGAAGATTGCCCAGGGTGGACCAGGCATGCCAAAGATACTTTCCTAGGTGTTTTGCCCAAGATGACATAAGCTGAAATGTCGATGAGAACCTGTCGCCTAATGCAGAAGACAGGGTTGACTAGCATTGCTACTGTATCTGTATCGGCAGATGGTGTATATACAAATTCTTGCATCTTGGAATCACTCAATGCCAAAAAATTACTTAAAACATATTGAAGCATGTTGCATCATGTCTGGTTCATTCCTGTAACATATACTGCAGTGAATTGTAAAAAGTAGAGAGGTGTCGTTCTTGATTTGCAAATACATTTTACAAAAGAAAACATTGTGTAATGATACCTGTTGTCATTTTTTTATGAGTGACAAAGTGTGCCTGTTTCATAACACAACCTTTGCTAGTGTTATGGAAGAACGAGTTGATTTGAGACGGGTATGAAGTGTTTTGGTAGTTTTAGTGCATTTTGGATGTGAAATGAACTGCTGTGCCAAGCTGGAAGTTGGTTAGGAGAACTCTGTGAAGATTTTTGAAAAAGTGACCTAAGTATTGACAAATGGGTCGTAGCTGTAATGTGTAGTTTGTAATGTGTATATATCTATGTTGTATGTACAAGGCACATTAGTAAAAGAGACCTAGGTCTCAATATGGCTTCCCTGTTAAAACAAAGGTTTATTATATATATATATATGTAGTAGATCTGTCTGATATGATCAGGGTTTTCCCTCTAAAGATGAATCTTGTTAGCAGCCTTTTGCTTACCATTTCAAATACACGATAAAGTGCATTGCAAAAGCATTCAAAACCCTTGGTGTTTTTCCTATTTTGTTGCATTACAACCTGTAATTAAAATGGATTTTTATTTGGATGTCATGTAATGGACATGCACAAAATAGTACAAATTGTTGAAGTGAAATGTAAAAAATTACTTGTTTCAAAAAATTCTAAAAAATAAAAACGGAAAAGTAGTGCGTGCATATGTATTCACCCCATTTGCCATGAAGCCCCTAAATAAGATCTGGTGCAACCAATTACCTTCAGAAGTCACACAATTAGTTAAATAAAGGCCACCTGTGTGCAATCTAAGTGTCACATGATCTGTCACATGATCACAGTACATATACACTTGTTCTGAAAGGCCGCAGAGTCTGCATCACCGCTAAGCAAGGGGCACCACCAAGCAAGTGGCACCATGAAGACCAAGGAGCTCTCCAAATAGGTCAAGGACAAAGTTGTGGAGAAGTACAGATCAGGGTTGGGCTATAAAAAATATCAGAAACTTTGAACATCCCACGGAGCTCCACTAAATCCATTATTTAAAAAATGGAAAGAATATGGCACCACAACAAACCTGCCAAGAGAGGGCCACCCACCAAAATTCACGGACCAGGCAAGGAGGGCATAAATAAGAGAGGCAACAAAGAGACCAAAGATAACCCTGAAGGAGCTGCAAAGCTCCTCAGCGGAGATTGGGGTATCTGTCCATAGGACCACTTTAAGCAGTACGCTCCACAGAGCTGTACTTTGATTGATCTTTTTGGCCATCAAGGAAAATGCTATGTCCGGCGCAAACCAAACACCTCATGACCCAGAGAAAACCATCCCCACAGTGAAGCATGGTGGTGGCAGCATCATGCTGTTGGGACGTTTTTCATTGGCAGGGAATGGGAAACTGGTCAGAATTGAAGGAATGATGGATGGCGCTGAATACAGGTAAACTTGTTTCAGTCTTCCAGAGATTTGAGACTTGGACGGAGGTTGACCTTCCAGCAGGACAATGACCCTAAGCATACTGCTAAATCAATACTCAAGTGGTTTAAGAGGAAACATTTAAATGTCTTGTAATGGCCTCATCAAAGCCTAGACCTCACTCCAATTTAGAATGTGGTACACCAGCAGAATCCATCCAACTGGAAGGAGCGGGAGAAGTTTTATATATATTTATATATATATTCCCCAAAATAGGGGAAATGCCAAGGGGCGAATACATTCACAAGCCACTGTATATAAAAAAAAACTATGAGGAACGCCTTTCAAATTAGAGGATTCGGCTATTTCAGCCACACCCGTTTCTGACAGGTGTATAACATCGAGCACACAGCCATGCAATCTCCATAGACAAACAATGGCAGTAGGATGACGTGACTGAAGAGCTCTGTGACTTACAACGTGGCACTGTAATAGGACGCCACCTTAACAGAAAGTATGTTTGTCAAATTCCTGCCCTGCTAGAGCTGGCCCAGTCAACTGTAAGTGCTCTTATTGTGAATTGGAAATGTCTAGGAGCAACAATGGCTCAGCTGTGAAGTGGTAGGCCACACAAGCTCACAGAATGGGACCACCGAGTGCTGAAGCGCGTAGAGCGTAAAAATTGCCTGTCCTCGATTCCAGAACTCACTACCGAGTTCCAAACTGCCTCTGGAAGCAATGTCAGCACAAAAACTGTTTGTCAGGAGCTTCATGAAATGGGTTTCCATGGCCGTGCTGCCGCACACAAGCCTAATATCACCATGCACAATGCCAAGCTCGGCTGGAGTAGTGTAAGAGCCAACCATTGGACTCTGGAGCATTGGAAATGCCTTCTCTGGAGTGATGAATCACGCTTCACCATCTGGCAGTCAACTGGCGAATCTGGGTTTAGTGGATGACAGGAGAACGCTACCTGTCCCAATCAAGTATCAAGTATGCTTACTTGCAAGACCTTAACCAACCATGCAGTTTTAAGAAAATAACCCCCCAGAATATATTTGAGATAAGAAAATACAAATAATTAAAGTGCAACAGTAAAAAACAATAGCTGTATACAGTACAGGGGTACCGGTTCAGAGTCAATGTGTCAATGTGCGGGGGCACCGGTGCGAGGTAGTTGAGATAATTATGTACATGCAGGTAAGGTTATTAAAGTGGCTATTCATAGATGATAACAGAGAGTAGCAGCAGCGTTCTGGGGGATGCAAATATTCTGGGTAACCATTTGATTAGCTGTTCAGGAGTCATATGCCTTGGGGGTAGAACCTGTTTATAAGCATTTTGGACCTAGACTTGGCACTCCTGTACCGCTTGTCATGCGTTAGCAGAGAGAACAGTCTATGACTAGTGTGGCTGGAGGCTTTGACAATATCTTGGGCCTCCCTCGGACACCGACTGGTATAGGTCCTGGATGGCAGGAAGCTTGTCCCAGTGATGTACTGGGCCATACGCACTACCCTCTGTAGTGTCTTGCGGTCTGAGGCCGAGCAGTTGCCATACCAGGCATTGATGAAACCAGTCAGGATGCTCTCAATGGTGCAGCTATAAAACCTTTTGAGGATCTGAGGACACATACCAAATCTTTTCAGTCTCCTGAGGGGGACTTGGTTTTGTCATGCCCTCTTCACGACTGTCTTGTTGTGCTTGGACCATGTTTGTTTGTTGGTGATGTGGACACCAAGGAACTTAACCTGCTCCACTACAGCCCCTTCGATGAAAATGGGGGTGTGCTCGGTCCTCCTTTTCTTGGAGTTCACAGTCATCTTCTTTGTCTTGATCAGGTTGAGGGAGAGGTTGTTGTCCTTGCACCACACGGTCAGGTCTCTGACGTCCTCCCTATAAGCTGTCTCGTTGTTGTCAGTGATCAGGCATACCATTGTTGTGTCATAAGCAAACTTAATGATGGTTTTGGAGTTGTGCCTGGCCTTGAGGTCATGAGTGAAATGGGAGTAAAGGAGGGGACTGAGCACGCACCCCTGAGGGGCCCCCGTGTTGAGGATCAGCATGGCAGATGTTACCTACCCTTACCACCTGGGGGTGGCCCATCAGGAAGTCTAGGATCCAGTTGCAGAGGGAGGGTCCCAGGGTTCTTAGCTTAGTGATGAGCTTTGAGGGTACTATGGTGTTGAACGCTGAGTTGTAGTCAATGAATAGCATTCTCACATAGGTGTTCCTTTTGTCCAGGTGGGGAAGGGCAGTGTGGAGTGCAAAGGAGATTGCATCCTTTGTGGATCTGTTGGTACAGTATGCAAATTGGAGTGGGTCTATGGGTTCTGGGATAATGGGGTTGATGTGAGCCATTTTTTTTTTTTTTTTTAACCTTTTATTTAACTAGGCAAGTAAGTTAAGAACATTAAGAACACATTCTTATTTTCAATGGCGGCAATGAAACAGTGGGTTAACTGCCTGTTCAGGGGCAGAACGACAGATTTGTACCTTGTCAGCTCTGGGATTTGAACTTGCAACCTTCTGGTTACTAGTCCAGCGCTAACGAACTAGGCTGAGCAGCCTTTCAAAGCATTTCATGGCTACAGACATACGTGCTAGGGGTCGGTAGTCAGTTAGGCAGGTTACAGGGACTATGGTGGTCTGACACTATGGTGGTCTTCTTGAAACATGTTGGTATTACAGACTCAGACAGGGAGAGGTTGAAAATGTCAGTGAAGACACTTGCCAGTTGGTCAGCGGATGCTCGGAGTACGTGTCCTGGTATCTCAGTCCTGTATTGACGCTTTGCTTGTTTGATAGTTTGTCGGAGGGCATAGTGGGATTTCTTACAAGCTTCCAGGTTAGAGTCCCGCTCCTTGAATGCGGCAGCTCTATCCTTTCGCTCAGTGCATGTAATCCATGACTTCTGGTTGTGGTATGTACGTACAGTCACTGTGGGGACGACATCCTCGATGCACTTATTGATAAAGCCAGTGACTGATGTGGTGTACTCCTCAGTGCCATCGGAAGAATCCCCGAACATATTCCAGTCTGTGCTAACAAAACAGTCCTGCAGTTCAGTATCTGCTTCATCCAACCATTTTTTATAGACCGAGTCACTGGTGCTTCCTGCTTTAATTTTTGCTTGTAAACAGGGGAGGATAGAGTTATGGTCAGACTTGCCAAATGGAGGGCAAGGGAGAGCTTTGTACGCATCTCTGTGTGTGGAGTAAAGGTGGTCTAGAATTTGTTTCCCTCTTATTGCACATTGAACATGCTGACAGAAATTCGGTACAACTGATTTACGTTTCCCTGCATTAAAGTCACCGGCCACTAGGAGCGCCGCCTCTGGTTGAGCATTTTCCTGTTTGCTTATAGCGGAATACAGCTCATTGAGTGTGTTTTTGTGTACCAACCTCGCTCTGTGGTGGAATGTAGACAGCTATGAAAAATACAGATGAAAACTCTCTAGGTAGATAGTGTGGTCTACAGCCTATCATGAGATACTCTACCTCAGAAGAGCAAAACGTTGAGACTTCATTAGATATCATGCACCAGCTGATGTTTACATAAATGCACAGGCCACCGCCCTGTGTCTTACCAGAGGCTGCTGTTCTGTCTTGCCTATAGAGTGTATAACCCGCCAGCTGTATGTCCTTAATGTCGTCGTTCAGCCACGACTCTGTGAAACTTAAGATATTACAGTTTTTAATGTCCTGTTGGTAGGATATACGCGTGCTTTCAGTTCGTCCCATTTATTTTCCAGCGATTGAACGTTAGTTAGCAGAACGGAAGGCAAGGGGCATCATTTGCCTCAAAATCTATGTTTCCTTCTCCAGCGAATCACTGGGATCGGACCTGGTCAGGTGTCTGCAGTATATCCCTAGCGTCTGACTCATTGAAGAAGAACTCCTCATCCAATTTGAGGTGAGTTCTGATTTCCAGAAGATCTTTTCGGTCATAATTAACCGTAGCAGCAACATTATGCACAAAACAAGTTACGAACAATGCTTATTGCCAAACGTAAAGTTTGGGTTTAGGAGGAATAATGGTCTGGGGCTGTTTTTCATGGTTTGGGTTAGGCCCCTTAGTTCCAGTGAAGGGAAATCTTAATGCTACGACATACAATTACAATCTCAACGATTCTGTGCTTCCAACTTTGAGGCAACAGTTTAGGGAAGGCCCTTTCCTGTTTCAGCATGACAATGCCTCGTGCACAAAGCGAGGTCCATACAGAAATGGTTTTTCGAGATTGGTGTGGAAGAACTTGACTGGTCTGGACGGCGCCCTGACCTCAATCCCATCGAATTGGAACGCCGACTCAGTTTCCCATTATAACAAAGCCTACTCTGCTAAATCAATCCATACCTCATTTTTGATTCCCCCTGAATAACGTATGCATGACTTGGGACGTTTTAACTTGTCATTTTCATGCTGGTCACCAGTAGGCTATTGATTCTCATTGTCCGTCTGCATATTGAAACATCACAATGATCTATGTGCTCCACAGAACATAGCTGCCAATGCATGCCATTAGCCTTCGCTGGTCCATTGCCTTCCACTTAGCTTGCAGACTGTGGTCTGCCGCGACTCCCTATTTGCGACACAGGTAACCATCTTAAGAATGAGGAGAACGAGAAAGACGAGATCCTGCAAAGGCTTTGGCAGAACCCTTGATCTAATTTGAGAGTTGAATCATTGGCCAGGGCTGAATAGGTGAAGGGTAAAATTGGTCAGCCATTTTGTACTCCTCTCTGCTCCACCACTTCTAAACCAGGTAGAGTGATTGAGACTTTGAAGGGCTCTAGATTCCCAGAGGAATGAAGGTGACATGAAGGAGATGTAGATAACAGACAGCGTATCTCTCTGTAAAGCTGTCCAAATAGATTTATAGGATGTGCGTACTATTAGAATTGTAAAAAAAAGGCTTGAAAAATAACTTGAGAAGTATTTAGAAGGAAAAAAAATCAGAGTTTTTCATCCATCCTTTTCAGAGTGCAGTCGTATTTCTCAAAGGAGGAACTTCAAAGGTTGTTGGGGCCTTGTCATATCAAATGGAAATATCTTCCAAGAGATTTTTGCCAATATTATGCTCTTTAAAGTGCATCTGATTAGATATCTCATCACAGGCCCACCTCTTTATTTCTTCTGAAGATTGCCACCGTTCGTCTCCTTTGGTCTCTTTTCATTGGGTCTTAACGTTAGGGATATGGGGGAGACATCTAAATTAGCATCGGCAGTCCTACACAGATCTTGACTTCCTTTTGACGTGCTCCAGGGTTTCGCTTTTAAGTGTCCCTTCTAATCTTCAAGGGGAGACAGGTATGCACACTATCAACCCGTGTTTCCAGTCGGGAATGGAATTGAGCCCTGCTCCACGTGTCTCCATCGGATCAAGCTATTGGGCAGCCGTGCAGAACATCGAAAAGCATGAAAGCTCGAATGTAACCTGTGATATATACTCTACATACATAATCATCTGTAAGACGATTGACCTCAGACATAGGATTGATATAAAAATCTAAAGATGTACATGAAATTTGAAGGTAGATTTTGATATCATGTAAGAGCTGTGATTTGTCTGGCAGTGTACCGTGTCAAAACTGTCTAAACAACTGTAATTCTAAAGCAATCTGGCTTTAACCGATTTTGTCTCTTTGCCAAAATACAGCTAAGCATCGGCTTCGGTTGGTGAAGGCGAGAACAGATTGCTGTATTTATTCCATTTTGTAGCCATTGGAAATAACCGACGAGCATGCCAGAAGGAATTAATCTCAAAATGTAATGAAATCCTGATTATTTTCAGAACCATTTCCCTGCTGCTTCCTTTCGAGGTCTTGCAGTCGTCGCTATGTGTCTCGCTGCCAACTTCCAGCACCAATCTGAGGCTCCATCCACTACAACCATAAATCATCCTTGAGCAAAGACCTAGGAGCTAATAGAGAACAAGCATTGCACTATTTTCAATTCACTGAGAGCTGTTTGCAGGGCCTACGATATGTCACTGATACGCCCAACTTTCCCGATTGCTGAAATTGCACACTGTTCCTTTAACCGCTCTTTGACAGGTTTCCTTTTTTGTTTGCTTTCCGATCCAATCCAGGTAGCCTTCACTCACTGTCAGACCAGGCCCAAGTGAGACTCCCTATCCGCTGTACAGTACGCACATACGCACTCAGCCCAGGCATGTTCCAAGCACTGCATTTGTTCCGTTCCTGAACGGTTTGGAATATTTAAATCAGAGAAGATGGAAGCGTAGAACGAAAAGGGGAAAACAACGAAAACAATGATTTGTCTCTTAAAGTACCAAGTCTTTGGAGGTGCAGTTTGCTGAAAATGTAGCCTCATTTTACTTGAAAAAAAATGTGATTACCCAAATAGTTAAGCCTTCATTAAAACACCATCATACCTCTGTGTGGGAATCAGATTCCTCAAGCACTGTTCATGCTGACAAACCAGACAGACACAAAAAAAGAAAATGTGTCAATAACATTCTCAAAAATAATTCCTCTGAGAGTGTGGATTGCTAAACCAGCAAACAGGACAGCACTTGGGTTACACCGTTGTTTTGAGAGCTTCTTGTCTGCCTTTGCTCAAGAGCCTTAGAGAATAATACAAAGTGCCGCCTTGACATGTGTCAAAAACCCCTCAGTGGTGAAACACGATATGAGGTTTGTGAGGGATCATCAGACGGCTTCTCAACCTTTTCCCTCCCCTGCATGGTGACAGTGTTGGGACATGAGAGAACATCTTCTGATAATGGTTCCTGTTCAAGGGGACTGTTAATGAGTCCCTACACATCTCAATAGGGTCCGACTGACAGAGAAGCCACAACAGACATCCAGCTTTATTGGAGCTCTCTGAAACACACTTAAGGCTCCATGGGATCTAGCAACAGATCAATTGGCAGCCACAGGATAAGTCATAACAGTGTGTCTTGACAAGCTGTGGTTGAGTATGTGTGCAACACGTGTGCAGAACAGTCACCCCATTGGTTGAAACGCATCGTTAGAACTCCGAAGGGCTCGGTTGGTGTCCCTTCGGCGTGACACAATGGTCATGACAACCCTGCCCAAACTCAACTGAGCACCAACTCTTTTCCCAGTGGGCACTGGTTTATTGTTTACCGCAAGGCATGGGTCCTCTCTCTCTCTGACTCTCTCTGTATATCTCCTCCCTCTACCACTTTCTGCCTTTCTTAATCATTCTATTTCTCTTTGAACTTTCTTTCTGATGTGCATGTTAAAGGGCTGCCAGTCACAAAGTGTTCTGAGTTCCCAAGAGGTTCCGGGGATGTTCATTAAGCCGGAAGAAGCTTGGCCGCCCAGTCCTGACAGATGGAATGTGATGTAACACTAGTGGGGCTGGGCAATGGGTGTTTAACAATGTGCAACACAAGTACAGGTGCACAAACACACCCTCGCACACATGCACCACCGATGTTGATTATACAACACAATCGACATTGATTATTCAATCATCCAGTCATGATTAGAGGTGTGTGTGTGTGTGTGTGTGTGTGTGTGTGTGTGTGTGTGTGTGTGTGTGTGTGTGTGTGTGTGTGTGTGTGTGTGTGTGTGTGTGTGTGTGTGTCTTCGCTGCCGTAGTTTTATTGGAGTTCTGCTCCCCACCTGCCACACACAGACATCTGAGGTGTGGAGCTCCGCGAAGACCCAGACAATAGCCCCAGTCTGCTCCCTCCCTCCAACTGGGCACAGGTCTAGGATCAGCTTCCCCTCCCCCAATCCTAACCCTAATCATTAGTGCCAAAATGGGAAAGTTCCCACGGAAGGACGATAAGGCAAACGTAACCGGCCTCGACCACAGTGTGAATCCCTGTCAATACAGGATGCTAAGACTGCACACAGAGCTTGATCCCTGTTCACAGTCCAGCAGATGGACGGACCCACAACTTATATTGGATGACTCAGCAGTATTCGGAAATGTGAGGAGTCACTATAAAACATTAGAGTGGAATAGAGAATTAGGCGGCTCGTCTATTTTTACTCTGTGGGGGATTTGTGACTGGGGAGATAATCTAATATAGGTAATTATTGTCAGTTGTCTGTTATGATGATTCATGGAGATTTTCTTCGCTGAGCTCTCGCCACAAATTGCTTGCGAATGCCTTCGCACTCTGTTAGATAAATCAAAGCTCTTCTGAAACCGAAGAAAGGAGCTATTATTGAATCAAACCTGGGTTGCATATGTTTTAGATAGTGGCCGGTAAACATCGCTTTTTTCAGAATAGCAGAATAGCTATTGCAGAATAGCTTTGAGCACTGTTAGGTAGCAGGTGGACCTGTAGGCAGTAGATACTGTGGGCTATGTAAGCAAAGTTACTGAATGTTAACATTGCCATGGCAGCCCTCTCCCAGTGAGAGTTCACTACCTTGTAACAATGTCATTTTCAAACAAAGTTAATGTAGCTTTTCATCTGTCACTCTGTCACGTCAGTGATCAAGGAGGCGACACCATGACAAAACAGAGTGAAGAAATGACCAAAGAACGGTGATTAAACTACACTAAACTTACTTGACTAATTCATTATCCAATTGACCTATGATAGCAACTGCTGTGTGTCAAGTTACCACCACCTCATTAAAATTGTGGGTAAGAAAATGATCAGACGATTACATTAGCACCTTTTGGGAAAACAGCTTACGAGGATTCTCGAGAGAGAGAGAGAGAGAGAGAGAGAGAGAGAGAGAGAGAGAGAGAGAGAGAGAGAGAGAGAGAGAGAGAGAGAGAGAGAGAGAGAGAGAGAGAGAGAGAGAGAGAGAGAGAGAGAGAGAGAGAGAGAGAGAGAGAGAGAGAGAACGGTCGGGTATGCAAAACTAATACCCCTACTAAAATCAAAACAAAAACACTCAAATTCATTAACATTAATTATACTAGAGAAAACATGACTTGAGTTGCATTTTAATATTTGAAATTAGAGTCCCAGCTGACAACCAAACCTGGTTGCAAATACTAATACTTTGAAATAATTTAAAATACTTTGACTGTGCTGGATTGAGCTTTAGTCTTGCAGTGTAACCAATAGAATACATACAAAAGCTCAAACCCCACCTACCTGCCACTCCAGAGTATTTGAAACTCTTAATGTATTTGGAAAGTTTCAAATAGTATTTACAGTCAGGTCTACTGATAAAGCCACAGATTATGTTCAGAGAACATTTAAAACCGCCATCGGCACGTTTCAAAATGTCAATATCTCTCCCAACAACTTTGGTTTGACTCAACAAATATCTAACTCGCAAGTAGCCCACAGATAAATAGCCAACATAATCCTAATGATGAAAAAATCTCATCCCTGCACACCAAGTTCCTGTCACTTCGCCATGGCAAAGTAATCTGCGTGCTTATTCATTAGGCAGGCTTCTTCTGTAGCTGAATGCGGTCAGATACATCAAGAGAGAGAAAAAGAGAGAGAGAGAGCTACAGTGTCTATCACTTTTTAGGCCATGGGAGGTACAGTTGAAATCGGAAGTTTACATACACTTACACACACTCCACAAATTTCTTGTTAACAAACTATAGTTTTGGCAAGTCGGTTAGGACATCTACTTTGTGCATGACACAAGTAATTTGTTTACAGACAGATTATTTCACTGTATCGCAATTCCAGTGGGTCAGAAGTTTACGTACACTAAGTTGACTGTGCCTTAATACAGCTTGGAAAATTCCAGAAAATGATGTCATGGCTTTAGAAGCTTCTGATATGCTAATTGATATCATTTGAGTCAATTGAAGGTGTACCCGTGGATGTATTTCAAGGCCTACCTTCAAACTCAGTTTCTTTTTGCTTGACATCATGAGAAAATCAGCCAAGACCTCAGTAAACAAATTGTACACCTCCGCGAGTCTGGTTCATCCTTGGGAGCAATTTCCAAACGCCTGATGGTACCACTTTCATCTGTACAAACAATAGTATGCAATTATTAACATCATTCTGTCTCCTAGAGATGAACGTACTTTGGTTTGAAAAGTGCAAATCAAACCCAGAACAACAGCAAAGGACCTTGAGATGATGCTGGAGGAAACAGGTACAAAAGTATCTATATCACCTCATTAAAATTGGGGGTAAGAAAATGATCAGACGATTACATTAGCACCTTTTGGGAAAACAGCTTACGAGGAATCTCGAGAGAGAGAGAGAGAGAGAGAGAGAGAGAGAGAGAGAGAGAGAGAGAGAGAGAGAGAGAGAGAGAGAGAGAGAGAGAGAGAGAGAGAGAGAGAGAGAGAGAGAGAGAGAGAGAGAGAGAGAGAGAGAGAGAGAGAGAACGGTCGGGTATGCAAAACTAATACCCCTACTAAAATCAAAACAAAAACACTCAAATTCATTAACATTAATTATACTAGAGAAAACATGACTTGAGTTGCATTTTAATATTTGAAATTAGAGTCCCAGCTGACAACCAAACCTGGTTGCAAATACTAATACTTTGAAATAATATAAAATACTTTGACTGTGCTGGATTGAGCTTTAGTCTTGCAGTGTAACCAGATTATTTCACTGTATCGCAATTCCAGTGGGTCAGAAGTTTACGTACACTAAGTTGACTGTGCCTTAATACAGCTTGGAAAATTCCAGAAAATGATGTCATGGCTTTAGAAGCTTCTGATATGCTAATTGATATCATTTGAGTCAATTGAAGGTGTACCCGTGGATGTATTTCAAGGCCTACCTTCAAACTCAGTTTCTTTTTGCTTGACATCATGAGAAAATCAGCCAAGACCTCAGTAAACAAATTGTACACCTCCGCGAGTCTGGTTCATCCTTGGGAGCAATTTCCAAACGCCTGATGGTACCACTTTCATCTGCACAAACAATAGTATGCAATTATTAACATCATTCTGTCTCCTAGAGATGAACGTACTTTGGTTTGAAAAGTGCAAATCAAACCCAGAACAACAGCAAAGGACCTTGAGATGATGCTGGAGGAAACAGGTACAAAAGTATCTATATCAGTTACACCAGCTCTGTCAGGAGGAATGGGCCAAATATCACCTAACTTATTTTGGGAGTCTTGTGGAAGGCTACCCAAAACGTTTGACCCAAGTTAAACAATTGAAAGGAAATGCTACCAAATACTAATTGAGTGTATGTAAACTTCTGACCCACTGGGAATTTGATGAAAGAACTAAAAGCTGAAATAAATCATTCTCTCTAATATTATTCTGACATTTCATATTCTTAAAATAAATTGGTGATCCTCACTGACCAAAGACAGGGAATTTTTACTAGGACTAAATGTCAAGAATTGTGAAACTGAGTTTAAATGTATTTAGAAAAGGTGTAAGTAAACTTCCAACTTCAGCTGTGTGTGTGTGTGTGTGTGTGTGTGTGTGTGTGTGTGTGTGTGTGTGTGTGTGTGTGTGTGTGTGTGTGTGTGTGTGTGTGTGTGTGTGTGTGTGTGTGTGTGTGTGTGTGTGTGAAACACTAATGGCTGATCTATCAGAGTTTGTCCAAACTGAAACAACACACTGGGGCTGTGATCTGACAATGACTCCATACAAGCATCACAGAGCAGGCTTCAGTGAAAAAGCTTCAAAGAGCTGGCATCACTCAGATGGCGTCACAGAACAGGCATCACTGAGAAGCCGTCACAGACCAGGTGTCAGTGAGAAAGCGTCACAGGCAGGCCAGTGAGAAGACATGACAGAATAGGTGTCAGTGAGAAGCATCTAGACCACAGCAGAGCAACTTGTGAATTATTCATCATGTCTGCCACTCTCTGATTACACGGCACTCAGTTTGTGTTCACAGGCATTTGTAGAGACTCCCAGTTCAAGTTCTCTGACCATGTACATTCTGCTGTGCAGGTCACCTACCGCCTCTAACTCTCACTTGTTCTTTTCCTCTCTCTCTCCTGCCTCCACGGTCTTTGTTCTTCCCCACCCTCCTCTTTCTAGATACGTTCCTCCTCAATCTATTCTTTGTCTCTGCTGCTGTCTTTTTTCAGCCCCCTCCCTTCCTATCTTTTCCTTACCTTTTTTCACTCCCTCGTCGTCTCATTGCCATTCTCTCTCCCCGCCTTTCTCTCCTATCTCCCTCCATCACTCTCCCTCTCTCTCCTACTCCCTCCCTCCATTTCTGCACCTCTCTCTCTCTCTCTCTCTGTGTGCTGTTCCAGCGAAGGCTGTTTGATGTAGTATCCCACTGTTCCAAAAGCGACAGGCAGCCTTAGGATGAGAACACAGGGTTTGAAATCTCTACGTGAGACGCTGCCCGGCGTTCTGACTGCCAGCCTCATCCACTTCTCATTACGCATATAGCAAACCATTATTTACAATGCAGCAGTTGCATCTGACAAAAAAAGATTGTCAAACTGATTCATAATGTCTGATATACTTTATGTTCTGTGTGGAGGAATAGGGAGTCATACTGTAATAATATTTTAAGATGATTCTAAAGGAAAACTTTTTTGATGCCAAAACCTGAATCTAAATTGTTCTCTTTATCGATGCCAAAATTCTATGGATGGCATCTATAATTGGTTTTGTAACGACCGTCTGAGGAAGTGGACCAAGATGCAGCGTGGGGTAGGTTAATCATGTTCTTTAATGATAACCAGAAAAAACAAGAAAGAGAGAACCAGCGAAACATATGGCCTTGTAGCAACAATACAAGGACAAGATCCCACAACATAGGTGGGAAAAAAAGGCTACCTAAGTATGATTCCCAATCAGAGACAACGCAAAACCTGAACCTATAGGGGAGGGTCCTGGTGGGCATCTGTCCTCGGTGGCGGCTCCGGTGCGAGACACAGACCCCGCTCCACATCTGGCTCCCCCCACTTTGGTGGCACCTCTGGTGCGGGGACCCTCTCTGCAGGCCCAGGACTGGGGACCCTCTCTGCAGGCCCAGGACTGGGGACCCTCGCTGCAGGCCCCAGACTGGGACCCTCGCTGCAGGCCCCGGACTGGGGACCCTCGCTGCAGGCCCCGGACTGGGGACCCTCGCTGCAGGCCCCAGACTGGGCACCCTCGCTGCAGGCCCCAGACTGGGGACCCTCGCTGGAGGCTCCGGACCGGGTACCGTCGCTGCAGGCTCTGGACCGGAGACCGTCAATGGAGGCTCTGTGCCATGGATCGTCGCTGGAGGCTCTGTGCCATGGATCATCCCTGGAGGCTCTGTGCCATGGATCATCCCTGGAGGCTCTGTGCCATGGATCATCCCTGGAGGCTTCGTGCCCTGGTTCGTGCCCCGGCACAGAGCGCACCGGAGACAGACTGCGCAGAGCCTCTTAACATGGTGCCTGACTATTCACACTCTCCCCATGGTAAGCACAGGGAGTTGGCTCAGGTCTATAACCTGACTCCGCCAATCTCCCCATGTGTCCCCCCCAACAATTTTTGGGACTGCCTCTCGTGCATGCTTCGTCGTGCCAACTCCTCGTATCTTCGCCGTTCTGCTTTTTCTGCTTCCATTTCCTCCTTAGGGAGGTGATATTCTCAAGCCTGCGCCCAGGGTCCCTTGCCTTCCAGTATCTCCTCCCATGTCCACTCCTCCAGAAAACGCTGCTTGGTTTTATGTGGTAGGATCTTTGGTAACGATCGTCTGAAGAAGTGGACCAAGATGCAGCGTGGCGTAGGTTAATCATGTTCTTTAATCATAACCAGAAAAAAAACAAGAAAGAGAGAACCAACGAAACGTACAGCCTTGTAGGGCTCAACAGCAACAATACAAGGACAAGATCCCACAACAAAAAAGGCTACCTAAGTATGATTCCCAATCAGAAACAACGATAGACAGCTGCCTCTGATTGGGAACCACACTTGGCCAAACAACGAAATACAACACATAGAATGCACACCCTGACCAAACCAAGTAGAGACATAAAAAGGCTCTCTAAGGTCAGGGAGTGACAGGTTTAAAGTTGTCATTCAGTGCAATGAAGTCAAGTTGGACGAACATTATTGTGATGCCACAATAAAGGACCACAATAAAGGACAACTTTTTAGCCACACTTTGTGGCTCAATGGGACCAATGCCCACCCAAATCACACCCTAACCGAACCAAATAGAGACATAAAAAGGCTCTCTAAGGTCAGGGCGTGACAGATCCCGCTCCACCTCTGGCTCCCCCCACTTTGGTATAACTTGATTAACTTAGTAATTTGCAGTAATACACAAGTGAATAAATAAACGTTGAATTGTCACAGCCGTAACAGAAAAACAGAGAGGTGTTTTTTTTCTACGAAAGGTTGTTCTCAGCACTCCGGCATGATTTCAATTTGCAATTTAATGAATTTAACATTTCCCGAGACACGTTCATCTCGTTCCATTTTAACAGACTAATTATTATAGGTGCAAAACAAATTGTCATTATCTTTGTGTGGCATACCTCTCTCCATTTAACCTCACTAGAAGCTGAGATAGAGACTCTCAGAGTGAGTGAGTGAGTGAGTGAGTGAGTGAGTGAGTGAGTGAGTGAGTGAGTGAGTGAGTGAGTGAGTGAGTGAGTGAATGAAAGACTATGTTCTGCTAGTCTGTAACCCCCTACAATCTGCACTGTGGCGCAAAGCCCAGACTCACTTGTAGAGGAAGAAGATAATTACAGGCTCTCCAAATAGAAAACACTTCGTTTTCAATGGCTGAATCATAAACATTGAAATATCTTTCAGAGAGGGCTTGTTGTTGCAGAAAATAGGATGTTATGACAAGGTAGGATGGAGATGAGGCCAGTTTAAACACAACACATATTTCGATGGATAGTTGTCTACTGAGTGCGTTTGGTGGTGTGCCGTTGATGATTTGTCATTCGAGCTCTTATTGGTTGACAGATGCTATTTCAGGATTCATCGCCAGAAGATTTAACTCGTTCCGACTCGTGTACTGAAACTACCCTTACTCAATGCATTCTGCTGTCTGTCCAAAGTGTGGCAGAAAAGAAATACAGATTGCCTGTCCGTCGTCACCTTTTTTATGGATCTGTATACTTCTCTGAGTGAATCTAATCAATGTATAAGAAAGACATACGTGATTCATAACCCTTCAGATGCATTGCCCACATAGGCTATTCTCAGTGCTGTAGGTCAGATGTTTTCAAGGTCAGACCTGAAGGACCCATGTCATTAGATGTTCAATAGAGGAAGCAAAGCAAAAAACAAACATAACATCCGTTTGAACATATTGAGTTATTTGCAGAACAATCACAATATGTGGTGATCCTCTGGATTTTAGAGTTGATTACATCCATAATTATACCTCCACAGCACATTTTTAATTCTTATCCTCCAATCAGGGACTGATTCAAACCAAGGACACTTGTTGTGTGGAAACTCTAACCAATCAGTGACATTGAAAAAAACGCAGTATTCAGGAGTGGGTGAGGGGGTCGAGTTTTTCGTACTCCCGAAATTGAAAGCGAGTGTTTCGATGAGTCTTTGACTGTTGGCTGGAAGGGATTCTATCATGACACAAGGCGAGATCCAGATGCAGACACAGGAGGCAGAAGGTTGGAGTTTAAGGTGTTTAATAATACAAAAACAGAGCAGGCAAGAGAATGGTCGTGGACAGGCAAAAGGTCAAAAGGTCAGAGTCCAGGAGGTACAGAGTGGAGGACAAGACAAAAAAACCAGGAGGACTAGAAAAAGGAAAATAGCAAAGGCAGGAGGCAGGGGAAAAACCACTGGTTGACTTGGAACATACAAGACGAACTGGCACAGAGAGACAGGAAACACAGGGATAAATACACTGGGGAAAACAAGCGACACCTGGAGGAGGTGGAGACAATAACAAGAACAGGTGAAACAGATCAGGGTGTGAAAGATTCAAGTTTCTATCCATTGGAAGCTGCTCCTAGACAGGCATCAAAAGTTGACAGAGGGACAAACTGTCCTATTTCCACTTCGACCTTTGACCTCTGTCTAGTCATGACTGACTTTTGGCTTTTGGTGAGTCTGTCCATCCTTTCTTTAATAGTAAAATGCAACAGAGAGGAGAGGGGTGGGAGATTCCTATCACCATATTGTAATAACTAGAGCTGACTGCCCAATTACCACATGAGCAGACAAACGGACACGCTCACAAGACGCTCAACACATGAGCACGATGAGGCGATGAGATAAAATGTTTGCATGGCTCCACGTCAAAATGTGACTTTCAAAACATATTTTCGGCAATAGCAATCTACCAAAGGTGATTAAAGAGAGGGAAGAAAAACTAATCATTTGGGGGGGTGTTTATATTTGTCTTGTTACACACAAGTGTGTAATTGAAATGTGTTGTTTGCATATCCCAACTACCCCTGAGACACTCGCAGGGAGTGGGGGTCGTGGTATCCTTTGTAATGGGTGTCATTAGGGTTAAGTGCCTTGCACTCAAGAGCACATCGGGAGAATGTTCACCTTGTCGGCTCCGGTATTTGAACCAGCGACCTTTTCTGCCCGACACTTTAACCTCGAGGCTACCTGCCGCCCTAGATAACAGTGTTAAGATAAGAAGTCTCCCCTAGGCTATTTATCATGTCAGAAAGTTAGAAATGAGGGGAGAGAACTTGAACACAATGTAGGCCTAATGCAACATCCTTGTTAATTCTGCTTTGAGATGACTTTATGTAGTGCTGTAGTGGATTTCAGAGGATTGTCAAATCATTTGTATGCATTTTATGGGTATACAGACTGCATATATAGATCAAGGTTATTCAATTACGTTAAAAGACCACATTAGCTCGTTTTCAGTCTTTCATTTGTTATTTATTTTCCCAGTTAGTGAACTATCTGACCAATCAATTGCATTAATTGATCAATTAAACTTCCAGGGAGAAAGAAAACCATCATTACTTTGGCCCTTGAGGGATGGAAATAAATAGCCTGACCACACTCATTGAGAAGTACCACCTGACAGGACGATTGCACTGTGGTGAAGACTGGTGTGGATTTTCCCAATCTCTGTGTTCACGGCATTGTTATAAATGCTGACGTTTTTTTTTCTATCTTTTCTTTTTGCCTCACGTCACAAGCAAACCATTTTCCACAGAAAGTATCTAACAGGCTAACATCTTTGATTTTGACCTTTGTTGAAAAGCCGCACGCTCTTTGAAAATCAAGGCTGAGGCAGGTACACTAAAGCGAGTGAAGAAATTCAATGTATTTGTTCATGTCCTTTAAAATGGCATTCCTTCCCCTCTCGTACATATTGACTGCAGTTACAATGGAACAGAGGTCTTATCTGTGAGCACTCATGAGTGAGAAACCACTCAGAATGCTCTCGGGAAATAACAATAGTGCTGTTTGCTTTGCCTGCCAGAGTGAATATACAACGCTGTATTCGGGTTTAACAGCATATACAGTGTATATACCAACAGAGATGGATAAACAATGGATATTATACAGGCGATAATAATAATATCCATAAGTGTGATTTGTTTAAGCTCATAACATACTCCTGAAATCATCAGGAGCCACAGGGGTTGTTTACAATACGTTGTAGAGCATTGCTGGAAGAAGAGAAAAAAATCTATCATGCCTAAAGCAATGCTCATGAATGACAAAAGCGTTTGGTTGTTTGGATGTTAAAGGATGGAGCTGTCAATGACAATGTGGCAAATTGAGGGTGAAAATGTGACAATTAAAAACCTGGCAATAACCTTAGTACATATTTCATGGGTGAACAGCCACAGGGCCGAGTCACCTTGTCAATCATTCGTTCATGTCCGTTTTGATGTGCTGCCATAGGCATGTGCTGGAACAGTCTTGCTCCAGTGATCGGACTAGCCACATCGCTAAACTGGACGGTTTTGTCAGTTAATTTAGCCTTCTATTTCCCATCAGTCTAATTCGGCATAATGAACACAGACAATTTCCCAACCCCGCATTTTGTCCAAATTAAACTCATTACAAGACACAATGAAGGGATTGACATGAGTAAATTATGACATTTCCCCCTGTTTAAAGGTGCTTTAGCTTTGCTATACTCAAATTTACTTTAGTGAGGTCAACAAATTATGCTCAATACATTTCTGTGCTGGACTGTGCCATGGATATTTGGAAGAGATATCATTAAACCAGCTAGGGATACTGACAAAGTTATTCCATGGTGTAAAGTTGAATACTTGTATTCATGACCACACTATAGCTTTCAAAAACCCACTGGCAAGGATAGAGAGTGCAGCACGCAATGTAATGGCGATTGTGTGATTATGCTCGAACTGAGATTCACGATTTGTAAAACTTCTCATGTCAAACTAATGTAATCTCATGGATGTATTGGATCTCTATGGCCCCGGGGCCCCTACTGTTACGGTTTTCTTCTATCTCCTCCTCTGAAGAGGAGGTGTAGCAAGGATCGGACCAAAATGCGACGTAGGTGCTGTTCATGGTCTTTAATAAAGGAAAAACTCAAACATTATACGAAAACAAACACCGTGAAACAGCCTATGCTCGTGCAAACTAACAGAGACAGGAACAATCACCCACGAAAACACTCAAAAGAATATGGCTGCCTAAATATGGTTCCCAATCAGAGACAATGATAAACACCTGCCTCTGATTGCGAAGCACTTCAGGCAACCATAGACTTTTCTAGAAAACCCCACTATACCACAATCCCAATACCTACAAAAAAAAGAGAGACGAAACACACAACATAATAAACCCATGTCACACCCTGGCCTGACCAAAATAATAAACAAAACACAAAATACTAAGACCAGGGTGTGACACCTACGCTCAGTCCATGGGCCCCATACACTCTGTCCATGCCAGAACCCAGCCCTAGTCTTAAAACAAAGACATTTCGATTATGTCACGACGCTTTGAGGATGAAATGACTGCCAAAAGCCACCAGTCTAATAAATCCATATAACTAGACAAGCCTGGCCTCATGGGACATTCTTGCCAATGTCATTTGGTTCTGTTAATGAAGATGTTATGTAACGTGAGAATAAAGAAATGAAAATATTTGAAAGAACATTACATTTCGATTGTTTATGTTGTTGGCTGTATGGTGAAAAAAAAATTCAAGTGTAAAAACTATTTTATTCATAGAGTGCCTTTGTTACAACTATGACACAAAAAGCATGTGCATTGGAACACTGTAAAAACATTTTTTTAAATATATAACGACAAAGTACAAAAAAAGACCCAATATACAATGAAAAAAATATCAGCGATACTGTACAAGTAGCCTAAACATCAATATAAGAGCCAAGCGTGATTGGGAATAGTGAAAATCAGAACAATAGCAATAATGACATTATGATGAATATAAGTGTTGATATGACAGCAGTCAAAGCTAGTCTATTATCGTCAGTTATTGGACACATTAATTGTGGTTGCGCTCGTGCTTACAGTATGGAAGGGGTCTTCATGCAACAGTTGGATCTCGTTTAGCTGTTATACCTTGTCCTTACAGTCACCACAAATCCTCCGTACTTTCACTTGATTGCGACAACTCTCACAAACAGGTCGCTAGCAGGTGAAACAGGTGTCATGGCTTCTGTTCAGAGTGTATCACCCCACCCGGCAGTTTCTCCTCCACCCGAGCTGTGCGCAATTTGGCTCGAGCAAAGGCGTGCCTGGAATCTTTCCTGCTGCCTTGGCCGTCATATGTCTGTCACGTAGCCCGTTTGCCAGACTCATGATGAAGTGTCTCCTGCTCATGGTGTTGTTCATGCACTGCTTGAACAACAGGTGTGCGTTGATAGCAGCCAAGTCGAGCATGTTGTAGAACACAGTGATTCAAAACATTATCCCGACACTCGCTCACCTGCTGCCCGAGACGGATCCTTTCCCAGATATGGGAAGCCGTTTAGCATGAATCAGAATAATGCTCATCAGAGATGTCATGATTCATTTCTTCCCTGTCATCTGAGTCATTTTCATTCAGATCTTGTAGCAACGCTAACACAGCAAGTGCATCCATTGGTCTTGGCCTTGCCATTGTAAATTACGCATGCTCTCTCACTGTGTAGCCTACTCCAAGTAGGCCTAGAGTAGTTAATACAACTGCTTGGATTTGGTGGACTGATATAGGTTACACCTGTTTTGAGATTAAAAATAAACTCAGCTAAAAAAAGAAACATCCCTTTTTCAGGATCCTGTCTTTCAAAGATAATTAGTAAAAATCCAAATAACTTCACAGATCTTCATTGTAAAGGGTTTAAACACTGTTTCCCATGCTTGTTCAATGACCCATAAACAATTAATGAACATGCACCTGTGGAACGTCGTTAAGACACTAACAGCTTACAGACGGTACAGACAGCAATTAAGGTCACAGTTCTGAAAATGTAGGAGACTAATGAGGCCGTTCTACTGACTGAAAAACACCAAAAGAAAGATGCCCAGGGCCCCTGCAAAGAGGCATGAGGACTGCAGATGTGGCCAGGGCAATAAATTGCAATGTCCGTACTGTGAGACGCCTAAGACAGCGCTACAGGGAGACGGACAGCTGATCATCCTCGCAGTGGCAGACCACATGTAACAACACCTGCGCAGGATCGGTACATCCGAACATCACATCTGCGGGGCAGGTACAGGATGGCAACAACAACTGCCCGAGTTACACCAGGAAAGCACAATCCCTCCGCCAGTGCTCAGATTGTCTGCAATAGGCTGAGAGAGGCTGGACTGAGGGCTTGTAGGCCTGTTGTAAGGCAGGTCCTCACCAGCAAACAACGTTGTCTACGTGCACAAACCCACCGTCACTGGACCAGACAGGACTGGCAAAAGGTGCTTTTCACTGACGAGTCACAGTTTTGTCTCACCAGGAGTGATGGTCGGATTTGCGTTTATCGTCGAAGGAATGAGCATTACACCGAGGCCTGTACTCTGGAGTGGGATCGATTTGGAGATGGAGGGTCCGTCATGGTCTGGGGCGGTGTGTCACAGCATCATCATACTGAGCTTGTTGTCATTGCAGGCAATCTGAAAGTGGTGCGTTGCAGGGATGACATCCTCCTCCCTCATGTGGTACCCTTCCTGCAGGCTCATACTGACATGACCCTCCAGCATGACAATACCACCAGCCATACTGCTCGTTCTGTGTGTGATTTCCTGCAAGACAGGAATGTCAGCGATCTGCCATGGCCAGCAAAGAGCCTGGATCTCAATCCCATGGAGCGCATCTGGGACCTGTTGGATCGGAGGTTGAGGGCTAGGGCCATTCCCCCTCAGTGAACTTGCAGATGCCTTGCTGGAAGAGTAGGTTAACATCTCACAGCAAGAACTGGCACATCTGGTGCAGTTCATGAGGAGGAGATGCACTGCAGTACTTAATGCAGCTGGTGGCCACACCGGATACGGTCAATTGTTTTAACCCCCCTTGTTCCGTGACACATTATTACATTTCTGTTAGTCACATGTCTGTGGAACTTGTTCAGTGTATGTCTCAGTTGTTGAATCTTGTTATGTTCATACAAATATTTACACATGTTAAAGTTTGCTGAAAATAAACGCAGTTGACAGTGAGAGGACGTTTCTTTTTCTGCAGAGTTTAGATGAATACAATAGAACGGCCCGCCCTGTGCTTCATTCACAATTTGGTGATTAAATAATTATGCATATTTCGTTTCCCCTCACTCTCATCAACTTCCCCCTTCTCCCGCTTTCTCCTCCATCAGACTTACATTTATTTCATCTGTTGTTTTATTGTGTGATTTGTTTTGGGTATAGTTTGGGCTCAATTTCGAGGTAATTGTCGGGGTGATTATCAACTGTGCACGGCACTTGAAACTATTGGAAGAAGTGGAACAGGCCCTACTGTCAAAAAGGAGGGGCAACAGGGAAACCCATTAAAAAAAACGATATTCCCTCATAAAACAGGTTACACCACCAGTTCTATTTGTGATATTGAGAAATTCAAGTTGCGATGTTAAGATTCTTACAAGGACAGTGTGCCACATAGACTTATTTGGGAAAAGTCAAGGGCAAAAGGGGCATGCCTTTTAAACGTGTTATTGAACATTTACATTCGTCCTCGTGATGGTCTCTACCTTTCTGGTGTTACTATACACAATCACACATCCCGTAAAATGATGTTTAGGAAGGCCATAACAAACACGATACAAGACCATTCATTTCAAAAGAACAGAATAGCATGTTTTGAGTATTTATCTGTGCTTAGTATCCGAGGCCTTGATTGGGCCATGCCAATCTTTCTTATAGAGTATAGCAATCAAAACGTCAGTCCTGCATGGACCTCAGTAGGATGCTATTGAAGAAGTGCTATTTTATTGCTTCTTTGTCAATGTCCCCTCTGCACTGGTCTCTTTATTCTCAATTTGACAACTGATAATATTGTCACCCATCATGTCAATTTAATCTGGTCTTTAATCCACATCTTTTATTATTATTATATGTGTGAAATTAGTTTCAATAGTTTAGGTGCAGTTTGGATGGGCCAGCTGGGCAGGCAACTGTAGTCTTATGGTCAGAAAATACACTCTTAAGTCTTATTTTTGTATTTATAGTCTATGCTCTTCTGGATCAATCGATACAGTTTCTGACTGATTACAAATGATGTTTGGAGTGCTAAGGTTTCTTATGACCTGTCTTAACAAAATAAATGCATTCACTTACCAATGTATTATTTATTATGGCATATTTACACAATTGAAATATCAACGGTCGTCATGGCCATTCTTGTAGAAAGAGCCAACAAGTCCAAACCCACCCACCAGGTGCTGTAGGCAGACTAAAGCAAACATTCAAAATCATAGCTGAGCCACACTAAACGATTGCTAACTTTACCCCCCGTTATCCTACTTAATAGAGTATGCCTGCTTTAACGTGACTCGTCACAAATTGAAACGGAATCATAACATCAATATAAGCTTTAGGTCCTTTCATGTTAATGCGTACATTTCTTCAGCCTAAAACATAAATCCATCAAACTGAACTGGTGTCTCGTTTCACAACCTCTCAAGGTAGTAATGTAAGAACAGGTAGTGGTAAGGGGTTTGCGTAGCTTAAATACAACGTTAAACAGGGACATTCCTTGGGGTTGCACGGCCATTAAATCATTCAAAACGATTTAACTACAAATATACAGGGAAAAGCTCTTTAAAATGATGAGCCTCCGGTGATATCCTGTCGTAAATTCCGCTTGTTCGACCGCTGCCGGGCTTCTCCGTACTCCACTGTAGCTCTCTTATGACTCGAGCACAACTTCAACCTCCCCATAACAGACAACCCCCTGGAGAACGCGCAGCCGCTTACTCAACACAATATGGTAATAAACTCCACATTTCAGCTGTGCACTCCTCTCTCTCAGTCATAACACAACCTAGCTGGCTCTATCGTCAAAACTTGTTCAACATGTATAAGCCCACAGTGATAATGTATGTATTATTTGCTCCTGTGTACATTTACATGTCCACAGCTTATGGCTAATGTGGGGCCATTTGTATGAAGCGTTATCGCAGGTTGAGCAAGTGTCGAGGGATATGTCCGAGAGATACTGTCTGAAGGGTGAATGAAGGAACGAGGAAGTGAAAATATGTCATTAAAATGCCAATCAGACAGTGAGGTGGGATAGATAAGCCGAGCCGTCTCAGGAGATGGCGCATGCAGCAATCAATAGTTACGGCTTCATAAGAATAATTTACCTTTCGTCGGTGGTGAGATAACAGGAGCTGTAAAACTACATCTCAAGGTTGGTGACAAACTGAGCAGTTTCTGTCAGGCCGGCCGAAAATAGGAATTTATTGGTGGGCCACAGTGATGGATGACTCAACATATAAATCTAGACTTGCCCGATCAATCAAAGGAAGGCTATTGCCTGAAATGTCTTAGTTCACAACAACATGGTGACCCTCAACATCAGGTTACCCTGGAGAATGCATTCTGCCTCGCTTCCAGACCTGGGTTCAATAGTATTCTAAATCCTTTCATATACTGAAACTGTGATTGAGCTCGTCTGTTGCAATGGAGAATAGTACTGTCAATAGAAAGGTCCAACAAGTCCAAAACCTGCCCACCTGGTGCTACAGGCAGGCTAAAGCAAACGTTCAAAGAATTGTAAAAATGTAGTGTTTAAACCCAGCTCTGCTCCTCTCAAAGACAATAACTATTGTAGGTGATTGAGATTGGTCATTCTACCACTAAGCGAGTTATTTTAGCAGCAATATGTACTGTATCTGTCACTACTAATTGGGTTGTCAAGGAGTAATTAGTCAACAAACTCAGTGTGTTAGTCTTAAATTACACAAGCAACAGTGTAGGCAGAACGAATCGGTTTTTGACAGGAACTATAAGCCAGGGGTTTATGGGTATTGATGTTTTTTCTCAGGTTTTGGGAGGATATCACAACTATGAGAATTACGCTGCTCAACAAAGAAAAAGACTACAAGATCAAAGTGTCTAGCATGATCCCAATGGTCATTTTTCCATCATAGGTTCAGAATTGCAAAATGCATTACTAGAATTTTAATCATGTATTAGATTAGAATCAAGATGATGCCTATGGATTGAGTCAATGGAGGTTAATACCAGACCCTTCTTTGATTAACTTTGACCCTCCCGCCCATTTCGCAACCCAAATCTCCACATGCGAATCGAGTAATTCCACCAATCAAATGGAGCGACTGAACTCTGACATCACGGCTCGCCGGCCTTAATCATAGGAGACGTTAAGCACTTCTCTGTCCATTCAGTGGGCTAATGTTGCCATTAGAAAGTCATTACTCACCAGCAAGATGCTTCGCTCTGTCACTCCAGACAGAAACACTACCAGATCCTTCTCCCAACCGCAAGACGGGATAATTACCATGTGTAGCACACAAAAATGAACGCTATTGGCCAATTTTAAACACGGGATGCAATGAACAATTTGGGAACCATTAATTAAGCATGTCAATATGCATCGACCTTGTGTGTGGCGTGTGTGTCTATCTGTGTGTGTGCATGTGCATGTGACTGGGGTGTGTGTATCTGTGTGTATCTGTGTGTGTGCATGTGAGTGGGGTGTGTGTGTATCTGTGTGTGTGTGTGTGTATACTGTATTGCTGTAAGAAACTTTTTAAGAAAATGAAAGAAAATTAAATTAATTAAAAAATATATATATTTTTTACATTTTACCTTTATTTAACCAGGCAAGTCAGTTAAGAACACATTCTTAATTTCTTAAATTCAATGACAGCCTGGGAACAGTGGGTTAACTGCCTGTTCAGGGGCAGAACGACAGATTTGTACCTTGTCAGCTCGGGGGTTTGAACTCACAACCTTCCGGTTACGAGTCCAACGCTCTAACAACTAGGCTACGCTGCTGCCCCAACGTTTCCAACTATTGATAGAAATCTCCCATTATCAGATAGATGCAGGGTAGCCTAGTGGTTGAACAGGCAGTTAACCCACTGTTCCTAGGCCGTCATTGAAATTAAGAATTTGTTCTTAACTGACTTGCCTAGTAAAATAAAAGGTACAATTAAATAAAGTAAACCATTAATGAGCTATTTCTTGGCTTTCCATTCATGTTCTATAGCAGACAACTGTGTTTGAAGATGTAATTTGAGTGATATCACTTCCAACAGGGTGTGAAGCTCAGAGATTTGCTGACTTCCTTCCTACACAGCAGGTGTAACTATATTAAACATATTTGACAGAAAAGATCATAAAGCTGCCACTCTGACAGTGTGGGAGGGAGATAGAACAGTTATATATTGCCAGACAGGGTCTCCATCACAAGACATGATCTGAGATCAGATTAATGGGTGGGTGGGTCAATGGAGAGGTGGTGCAGTGTTCGGTGAGTTAGAGCTGTTGCTCGAGATGGTGATCTCCGGTTAGTTAAGTATTTCCAGACAGAATGGATACGATTAACAACGAGGAATCTGTAGAACTGATCCCCAGGTCTGTGTTTCAATGACAAGCACTCCCTCACTAGGTCTGATTGACAAATACAGTAACCATACACCATCAAAGGAAGGGAGTACACTTACATACACCTTAGCCAAATACATTTAAACTCAGTTTTTCACAATTCCTGACATTTAGTCCTGGTAAAAAAAATCCCTGTTTTAGGTCAGTTAGGATCACCACTTTATTTTGAAAATGGGAAATGTCAGAATAATAATCGAGATAATTATTTCTTTCAGCTTTTATTTCTTTCATCACATTCCCAGTGGGTCAGAAGTTTACATACACTCAATTAGTATTTGGTAGCATTGCCTTTAAATTGTTTAACTTGGGTCAAACATGTTGGGTAGCCTTCCGCAGTCTTCCCACAATAAGTTGGGTGAATTTGGCCCATTCCTCCTGACAGAGCTGGTGTATGAGTCAGGTTTGTAGGCCTCCGTCCTCACACACACTTTTTCAGTTCTGCCCATATGTTTTCTATGGGATCGAGGTCAGGGATTTGTGGTGGCCACTCCAATTCCTTGACTTTGTTGTCCTTAAGCCATTTTGCCTCAACTTTGGAAGTATGCTTGGGGTCATTGTCCATTTGGAAGACCCATTTGCGACCAAGCTTTAACTTCCTGACTGATGTCTTGAGAATTTGCTTCAATATATCCGGATAATTTTCCTACCTCATGATGCCATCTATTTTGTGAAGTGCACCAGTCCTTCCTGCAGCAACATGATGCTGCCACCCCCGTGCTTCACCATTGGGATTGTGTTCTTCGGCTTGGAAGCCTCCCCCCTTTTCATCCAAACATAACAATGATCATTATGGCCAAACAGTTCTATTTTTGTTTCATCAGACCAGAGGACATTTCTCCAAAAAGTACAATCTTTGTCCCCATGTGCAGTTGCAAACCATAGTCTGGCTATTTTATGCCGGTTTTGGAGCAGTGGCTTCTTCCTTGCTGAGCGTTCTTTCAGGTTATGGCGATATAGGACTCGTTTTACTGTGGATATAGATACTTTTGTACGTGTTCCCTCCAGTATCTCCACAAGGTCCTTTGCTGTTGTTCTGGGATTGATTTGCTGTTTTCGACACCAAAGTACATTCATCTATAGGAGACAGAACGCGTCCCCCTTCCTGAGTGGTATGACGGCTGCGTGGTCCCATGGTGTTTATACTTGCATACAATTTTTTTGTACAGATGTACATGGTACCTTCAGGCTTTTGGAAATTGCTCGCAAAGATCAACCAGACTTGTGGAGGTCTACAATTTTTTTCTGAGGTCCTCGCTGATTTCTTTTAATTTTTACATGATGTGAAGCAAAGACGCACTGAGTTTGAAGGTAGGCCTTCAGGACAACAGTTTTCAGCTGTTCTAACATAATCGCAAAAGGGTTTTTCTAATGATCAATTAGCCTTTTACAATGATAAACTTGGAGTAGCTAACACAACGTGCCATTGGACCACAGGCGTGATAGTTGCTGATAATGGGCCTCTGTACACCTATGTAGATGTTCCGTTATAAATCAGCTGTTTCTAGCTACAATAGTCATTTACAACATTAACAATGTCTACACTGTATTTATTATCAATTTGATGTTATTTTAATGGACAAAAAAGTGTGCTTTTCTTTCCAAAACAAGGACATTTCTAAGTGATCCCAAACTTTTGAACGGTACTGTACGTGTTCGTGAGAGTCTCACCTTTCCACAGAGGGGCCACATTAGTGTGTAGCCCAAACTGTTCGGAACCTACAGACAGAAGTTGGCAGATCGGCTGTACCTCCTTCAGACGAGTCCCAATGTGCTTGTGGGTGTAGTAGAGCAAAACAGAGAATGGACACCGTTTGGACACTACAGACGATTTATGACCGATTTTCAGGATGTCTCATTGTCTGACAAACACCACCTTAGCTCTGTCACCTTTCACCACAGATGCAAAAGTGTTATGTGGTGGATTGAGACTCATCGAATTAAAAAAAAAAACAGATCTCTAGCTTAAATTGATGGAGTTTTATGATTGTTTTTTTATTATGCTAATTTGATTTACACAGGGTCATGGACATCGACCTTAGGGGGCTAAGCATGGTCAAGATAATAGTTATGCTGTGGATGATGTATTAAACCACCTAGACACCTCAAAGATGCAGTCGTCCTTTTTAACTGAGCTCCAGGACAGGGAAAAAACTGCTTAGGGATGTCACCATGAGGCCATTGGGGATTTAAATGGCTGTGATGGCAGTATACTTAGGATGGATCAACAAGTAACTCCAGAATAATGACCTAAATGACAGAGTGAAAATAAGAATGGAAATATACAGAATATGCATATTTGTGCAAAAAGGCACTGAAGAAATACTGAAGAAAATAACACAGCAAATGAATGCACTTTTTGGACTCAATGCAAAGCCTTATGTTTGGGCCAAATCCAATACAACACATCACTGAGTAACTGACTCCTTATTTTGAAGCATAGTGGTGGCTGCATCATGGTATGGGTATTATTGACATCGGCAAAGACTGGGGAGTTTTTCAGAATGAAAATAAACTGGATGGAGTTAAGCATGGGCAAAATCCTAGAGGTAAACCTGCTTCTGTCTGCTTTACACCAGACACTGGGAGAGGAATTTACCTTTCAGCAGGACAATAACCTACAAAACAAGTCAAAATCTATACAGGAGTTGCTTACCAAATAGATAGTGAATGTTTATGAGTGGCCGATTTACAGTTTTGGCTTGAAAATCTATGGCAAGACTTGAATATTTCTGTCAAGCCATGGTCCCCAACACCTTGACAGAGCTTGAATAATTTTAAAAAAGTATAATGGGCAAATATTGCACAATACAGGCGTGCAAAGCTCTTTTGAGACTTACCCAAGAAGTCTCACAGATGTAATCACTGCCAAAGGTGTTTCTAACGTGTATTGACTCATATAATCAAGCGAAAGTGTTTTATTGAATTTTTCTTCCACTTTGACATTAGAGTATTTTGTGAAGATTTTGTGTTTTACAAACATGACAATTAAACACATTTTAATCCAACTTTGTAACACAATAAAATGTGAAGAAATCCAAAGGGGGGTGTAGACATTCTATAGGCACTGTAGGTGACTGAAGGGCCCTAACCGATCAATAGGTCAGAAAATCAACTAACTCAACTTAGTTCCTATCACTATCTGTGCATTGCTGTGTCGTTGTGAACGAGTAGAATCAAGCGCACGCCAGACAAATACCGCTCTGTTACCACAAGCCCAAACAGCGGTGATTCACTTCCTTAGTTGTCATTCCAGAGAGATAGTGTGAGAGAGAACTTAACCTTTCAAAGTATTCTATAATGGCAACAGGCTGACAAACAGACTCATTGAAACCTTCCATCATACAAATGTGGTTCACACAGGATCAAAAATAGGCCACCATGTCATTCCCTAAATATTGGTATTTAGCACAGCACATACTGGTTACTGTAGGGCATTGGTTACCAAACTTATTTTAGAAGGGTAACCTTATTGGACCAGCTACACTTTGAGTGACCAAGGGGGTTGTTCCGGTATATATTTAGCCCAGTGTGACAGACTGGGGTTGGATCCCGGGTCTCTTGCATGACACAAGATTGTGTAAGATTTAGCCCTCTGAGCTAAAGCCTAGGCATTTGCTCTGGGAGCTAACGCAAGACTTCTGGTCTCCTTAAAATATCGCCTATCATGCAAGCGGGGTTCACCAAACCACCTCGGTTACACTTATAGACATTCAGGTGTTAACATGGAAGGTGAATTGTGAAATACTTGTGGAAAGGCAGTGGACAGTTATGTGCTATTACCTTGTGTATGTTATGGCTTTCTAAAGGGGAATTTATCTCCCATTAAGCATTTTCTGGCCCAATTTAGTCTCCTGGGTGTCCCTGTGGGCCACCTTTATCCCTCGATCTCTCCATTCTCCACACCTCCACCATCTCTAATAAAAGTATATTGTGCTTAAATCAAACTCAGCAAACACCAGTTCCAATTGAACAGAATTAAAAAGCCTGCCAGCACTATAGACTGCCTTGATAGGATTCTGTACACCAATATAGGGGAACAGCAGGCTTGAAATGGATAAATGAGTCGACATGAGAGCGGGGACACAGGTGACCTTGAGTTAATACACCAAAAGCTAGGCAGAAATAGACTCAAAGTAAGGCTCAGTGACATAGTCTGTTGTGTCGTTTTGTCACAAATAAGAAGACCTTATTCTCGATTCATAAAACGTCCATGAATTTACATGGAGTTTCCACTTAGTATTCACCACCAAAGAACACGTACAAAGATGTGTGTAGAGGATCTTAGTCATTTAGTTGTCTCTTGTTGTCGTCGCTGAAGGTCGGTCATCTTGTAGCCAGGGAACAGTAGTAGAATATGAAAATAAACTTGGGGCATTGTCTATTTATGATGTGCCATGGGTCGTCAAGGGCAGCTGTGACATCCCTCCGCACTGTGCTTTCATACTGATTGAATTAGCCCCCCAGTCATGTATTCATGTTATCTAACGAACTGATGGCTGATGGGAAAGGTGGTCCTCGGTGAAACCAAGAGCACTCGGTCCAATGACAGCCTTGCGTGAGAGAGGTATCTCTGGAAGGAAAGTTTGCTTAGATGAGCGCCCCACTGTCTTAGTACTGTATGTGTAACCCATGTGTCTGATGCTGTCTGGTCAAAAAGTATGTATGACATGTCGAGACCTTGGGACTATAAGTTTTTGCTTGACATTTTTGTAAAAGAAATGTGTTAGTCACTTATAATTGTTCTTCATATGTCTGCAATGTTAGATTTGTTTTAAGCAAATTTCAGGTGAAAGAAAATGAAAACTAGAAAGTTCTATTTGCAAAAACCCATTTGAACTTGGAGCTACAAGGTTGTATCTGCAATCCAATCACAAGCCGGAACAAATACAAACAGAACAATCAGAACAAGTGTCTTTGCCATCTCCCTCTAAATATAATAATAATAATAATAATATATGCCATTTAGCAGACGCTTTTATCCAAAGCGACTTACAGTCATGTGTGCATACATGTCTTGGCCAGTTTTCCCCCGAGCAGTACATGGTCCCGGACAAGCACACCTGTTTCTACTCAACTAATCATCAAGTCCTAGACAAGTTGAATCAGGTGTTTTCATCTGGGGCTACAACAAAATGTGTGCTGATGAAGGTACTGGAGGACTGGAGATGGGAAACACCAGTATCGGCTAGCCAGCAATAACGGCACACAAGCAAAAAACAAAACAGTGTCAGAAATCTTAAAACTCAATAATGTTGTCTCATCTTTGTTCAGTGATGACCATATTTCATCTAATGATCACAATACATTTCTTATGAAAGTAGAATTTACTGAGATCTGGGTGCTCAATATCTCGAAACTATGCTTTGCGCAGATGGACCATCATAGTCCCAAGGTCTTGATGTCATATTTTCGGGGGGCCGGACAGAATCAGATACGTAGGCTACGCTTGTTCGGGAGGCTTTCTCCGGTGAAATAGATTCAGCCTCTTGCGAATTGAAGGAAAATGTTTAAACTCTGACAGACACAAATGAGTTGTGTGTACGTTTGTTTCTTGTTTTATTGTAACTTTTTTTGGGGGGGGGGGAGCCTGGTTTCGCTTGGCATCCATGAATTCATGCCACTTTGTAAGCTGAATGTCATTACACTGGTGTTTGTCATAGATAGTCCCTTTCCATTCAAATGGCGAGTGCGCGGTACGGTTGCTGAACTCAGACGAACAGGTGCAGGCAATCCACTTAACCAACTGTTTGAAGTTATTTGTTTGACAATCAGATGAAAACATCATGACTAGTTGTGTTCATGGCACATTAAAATGTAATACATTTTTTACAGTTAAACTGCATGTCTTTACGATAAAGCCCATAAAAAAATGTATGGCATGTGCAAGCATCGGTGGACCACATTACAGACCCCCGTATACCACGGTATAATTCGCACTCTAGATTGCTCGTTCAAATGGATTTACTGCTGTATGGTAATACCCTTATATAAAATCACGATCTTGAATGCAAAGACTGTAACCAGACTTTTGGGATTGATTTATGGTTTATTTTAATAGGGGAATGTACCAAACCTAAGTTGAAGCATTTAATGCGTTGAGCCATCATCATTATATAGAAAGAAAAAATCCACCTTGCATCCATTAAGCTTCAAAATGTTATGGCCTCCCTGAACTGGGTCTGTGTCCCATATTGGCAACCGCATTCAAAATCTGCTGGACACGCCACTAAAATCAATAACACATTGCACAACTTCCTCTTAAAAGAAGCCATAGAATGAAGCATTAATATAATGACACTTGTTAACACAAGTTATGTTTTATCAAGTAATTGTACTTTTTACCATGTCATCATCATTCAAACTACACCAGGAGTCAGCATGACATTCATTCATATTACTCTGTCTGTATTATTTACATATATAAATTAGCATAAATAAACATTTGCATTTGAAATCCAGGTTAGCTGCAAAGATAAGCAAAAAAAAAAGATATACCCTCAATCTGCTTTCCCACTCTGTAAGGATATTCTTAGAAATATCCCTGGCACTACCTTTCCATTGCACCGGATCCTACCTCCCCTGGTCATCCCCCACTTCCTCTTCTTCAAAGCTCTGGCACACCTCCCTCTGACAGCTAGGGAAGTAGAATCTGCTGATTAAACTCTCAGCAGTGATCTCTCAATGTTGCACATTCATGACTTACTCAGCAGTAACAAAAATAGGTAGCATCTCTACTGGGCAAAGAGGACCACTTCCCATTGAGACCCCGACTGAGTTCATAACACAGTGCATTTGGAAATTGAATTTTCCACATGTTAGGTTACAGCCTTACTCTAAAATGTATTCAATCGTTTTTTTTTCATCAATTTACACACATACCCCATAATGACAAAGCAAAAACAGGTTGTCAGAAATGTTTGCAAATTAATTACAATAACAAAAAAAGATATCACATTTACAAAAGTATTCAGACCCTTTACTCAGTACTTTGTTGAAGCACCGTTGGAAGCAAGTACAGCCTCGAGGCTTCTTGGGTATGACGCTACAAGCTTGTCACACCTGTATTTGGGGAGTTTCTCCCATTCTTCTCTGCAGATCCTCTCAAGCTCTGTCAGGTAAGATGGGGAGCGTTGTTGCACAGCTATTTTCAGGTCTCTCTAGAGATGTCGATCGGGATCAAGTCCGGGGTCTGGCTGGGCCACTCAAGGACGTTCAGAGACTTGACCCGAAGCCAAACTTGCGTTGTCTCTGCTGTGTGCTTAGGATTGTTGACCTGTTGGAAGGTGAACCTTTGCCCCAGTCGTAAGTCCTGAGCACTCCGGAGCAGGTTTTCATCAAGGATCTCTCTGTACTTTACTCTGTTCATCTTTGCCTCGATCCTGACTAGTCTCCCAGTCCCTGCAGCTGATAAACACCCCCACAGCATGATACTGCCACCACCATGCTTCACCATAGGGATGGTGCCAGGTTTCCTCCAGACATGATGCTCGGCATTCAGGTCAAAGAGAATCTTGTTTCTCATTGTCTGAGAGTCTTTAGGTGCCTTTTGGAAAACTCAAAGCGGGCTATCATGTGCCTTTTACAGAGGAGTGTCTTCCATCTGGCCACTCTACCATAAAGGCCTGATTGGCGGAGTCCTGCAGAGATGGTTATCCTTCTGGAAGGTTCTCCCATCTCCACAGAGGAACTCTAGAAGTCTGTCAGAGTGACCATCGGGTTATTGGTCACCTCCCAGACCATGGCCCTTCTCCCCCGATTGCTCAGTTTTGTTGTGGTTCAAAACTTCCTCCATTTAAGAGTGATGGAGGCCACTGTGTTCTTGGGGACCTTCAATGCTGCAGAGATGTGTTGGTACCCTTCCCCAGATCTGTGCCTCGACACTATCCTGTCTCGGAGCTCAACGTACAATTCCTTCGACCTCATGGCTTGATTTCTTCTCTGATATGCACTGTCCACTGTGGAACCTTGTATAGACAGATGTGTGCCTTTCCAGAACATGTCCAATCAATTGAATCTACCACAGGTGGACTCCAATCAAGTTGTAGAAACATCTTAAGGATGATCAATGGAAACAAGATGTTCCAGAGCTCAATTTTGAGTCTCATAGCAAAGGGTCTGAATACTTATGTAAATAAGGTTTTATTTGAATACATTTGCAAAAAATGTCTATAAACCTGTTTTCACTTTGTCAATATGGGGTATTGTGTGTAGATTGATGAGGATTTCTAATCCATTTTAGAATAAGGCTGTAACGTACCAAAATGTGGAAAAGTTGAAGGGGTCTGAACTTTCCGAATGTGCAGTGTGTATATACTGTATATATATATATATATATATATATATATATACAGTATATATATATACTATATATATATATATATATATACAGTATATATATATACAATATATATATATATATATACTGTATATACTGAACCAAAATATAATCAAAACATTCAGCAATTTCAAAGATTTTACTGAGTTACAGTTCATGTAAGCATTTCAGTCTATTGAAATAAATACAATTGGATACATCTATGGATTTCACCTGTTGGGCGCGTGGATCAGAAAACCAGTCAGTATCTTGTGTGACCACCATTTGCTTCATGTAGTGCGACTCATGCAGCACGACTTCTTCACTTATAGCTGATCAGGCTGTTAATTGTGGCCTGTAGAATGTTATTCCACCCCTCTTCAATGCCTGTGTGAAGTTGCTGGATATTGGCGGAACTGGAACACGCTGTCGGACACGGCGATCCAGAGCATCCCAAACATGCTCAATGGGTGGCATGTCTGGTGAGTATGCAGGCCATGGAAGAACTGGGATATTTTCAGCTTCCAGGAATTGTGTACAGATCCTTGCGACATGGGGATGTGCATTATCATGCTAAAACATGAGGTGATGGCAATGGATGAATGGCACTATAATGGGCCTCAGGATCTTGTCATGGCATCTCTGCGCATACAAATTGCCATCGATAAAATGCAGTTCTGTTCGGTGTCCGTAGATTACGCCTGCCGATACCGTAACCCCAACGCCACCATGGGGCACTCTGTTCACAACGTTGACATCAGCATATTGCTCTCCCACACGAAGCCATACACGAGATTGTGAGGCTGGTTGGACGTACTGCCAAATTCTCTAAAATGACATTGGACGTGGCTTATGGTTGAGAAATGAATTTTCAATTCTCTGGCAACAGCTCTGGTGGACATTCCTGCAGTCAGCATGACAATTGCACTCTCCCTCAACTTGAGACATCTGTGGCATTGTATTTTGTGACAACAATGCACATTTTGAAGTGGCCTTTTATTGTCCCCAGCACAAGGTGCACCTGTGTAATGATCATGTTGTTTAATACGTTTCTTGATATGCCACACCTGTCAGGTGGATGGATAAACATTTACGGAATAGAGCTAAGTCCTTTTAAAGTCCTAGAAAACTTGGTACAGTCTGCTTTTCTACATATACTGGGAGACAAATAAACCTTTCAGCAGGACAATTACCTGAAACACAAGGGCAAATATACACTGGATTTGCTTAAAAGGACAGTATTGAAATTTCTTGAGTCGCCTAGTTACAGTTTTGACTTAAATCGGCTTGAATATCGGCAACACTTGAAGATGGCTGTCTAGCAACGATCAACTTGACAGAGCTTGAAGAATTGTTAAAAGAATAATAGGTAAATATTGTACAATCCATGTGTGCAAAGTTCTTAGAGGCTTACTTGGAAAGATTCACAGCTGCCAAATGATAGCTGCCAAATGATTCCAAGATGGCGTAGCAGTTCAGACGTCTTTGTCGTGTCCATGTATATATATATTTTTTTTCTTCGTATATATTTTTATATTTTTTACCTGAATTTCAACATGCTGTCCTGCAACCCACCTCACCCAATGTGGTATGGATCTGCTATTTTCTATACTTTAGAACCGGAACCCCCAAAACAGAAGCTAGCCAGCTACTAGCTAGTAGTCATTTAGCCACTGCTAGCAGTCGTCAGCTAACCTTAGCCCGGTCAAGTCCTGCCAGTCTGCACAGCGCCATTCAACCCAGAGCATACTGGATGGCTTTTTCTCCACCAAATCTCCACATCTCCGGATTCCTACCGCAAGCTCTGAACCTTTCACCTGGATCATCGCAACTAGCTAGCTGCTATCCGAGTGGCTACTCCTGGTTAACGTCTCTGTCCTGAAGCAAGCACCAGTTAGCCTGGAACTAGCCTCGTGCTCGGCCCATCTCCCGGCTAGCTGAAGAGATCCATCAGCCACTCCTTGGGCTACAATACCTATTTTGACAATTGGCCTGGACCCCTTTTACTGCCGACACAGAGACCCGCCGATCCATCACGACTGGTCTACCGATGTAATCCGCCCGAGGGGCTTTCAACAGGCTCTTCCGTCACAACGTCCCCTTAGGCCCTTCTGCTAGCCTTCTAGTCGCGGCCCTCTAGCTGTCTAGAGCATATCAGACTGTTAGCTGAAGAGGTCCATCAGCCAATTTCTTGGGCTACAATACCTATTTTGCAAATTGGCCTGCACCCTTTTACAGCCTACACCGAGCACTGCTGATCCTTCACGACTGGTCTGCCGACGTAACAGCTGAGGGGGCTTCAACAGACTCTTCCGTCACGACATCCCCTTAGGCCCTCCTGCTAGCCCCGGCCCGCTAGCTGTCTGAATCGCTGTGTCTCCAGCTCGCCTAGCTACTCACTGCTCACTATGATCACTCGGTTAAGCATGCCTCTCCCTAATGTCAATATGACTTGTCCATTGCTGTTTTGGATAGTGACTATTGTCTTATTTCAATGTAGAACCTCCAGCCCTGCTCAATATGTCTTAGCTAGCCCTTTTGTTCCACCTCCCACACATTCGGAGACATCACCTTGTTTAAATGGTGTCTCTAGAGACAAAATCTCTCTCATCGTCACTCAAACCCGCTCCTTTCACTCTCTGTTCCGACGTACTAGACAACCAGTTCTTATAGCCTTTAGCCATGCCCTTATGTTAGCATTAGAATCCCCCTCTCTAAGTTTGTTTTATTCACTGCTTTAGCACACTCTGCCAACCCGGATGTCCTAGCAGTGTCTGAATCCTGGCTTAAGAAGGCCACCAAAAATCCCTAACTATAACATTTTTGAACAAGATAAAACTGACAAAGGGGAAGGAGTTGCAATCTACTGCAGAGATAGCCTGCAGAGTTCTATCATACTATCCAGGTCTGTGCCCAAACAATTCGAGCTTCTACTTCTAAAAATCCACCTTTCCAGAAACAAGTCTCTCACCATTGACCCTTGTTAATGACTACCTTCAGCCCCCAGCTGTGCCCTAGACACCATAAGTGAATTGATTGCCCTCCATCTATCTTCAGAGCTTGTACTATTAAGTGACCTAAACTGGGACATGCTTAACACCCCGGCCGTACTACAATCTAAGATAGATGCCCTTAATCTCAAACAAATTATCAATGAACCTACCAGATACAACCCCGAATACATAAACACGGGCACCCTCATAGATCAAAGATCATCCTGATCAACCTGCCCTCTAAATACACCTCTGCTGTCTTCAACCAGGATCTCAGTGATCACTGCCTCATTGCCTGCGTCCATAATGGGTCTGCGGTCAAATGACCACCCCTCATCCCTGTCCAACGCTCCCTAAAACACTTCAGCAAGCAGGCCTTTCTAATCGACCTCGCCCGGGTATCCTGGAAGGATATTGACCTCATTCTGTCAGTAGAGGATACTTGGTTATTCTTTAAAAGTACTTTCCTTGCCATCTTAAATAAGCATGACCTGTTCTAAAAATGTAGAACCAGGAACAGATATCTCCCTTGGTTCATTCCAGACCTGACTGCCCTTGACCAGCACAAAAACATAATGTGGCGTACTGCATTAGCATCGAATAGCCCCCGCGATATGCAACTTTTAAAGGGAAGTTAGGAACCAATATACACAGGCAGTTAAACAGAAATTTGCATCCTGTGGCACAAACTCCAAAAGGTTCTGGGACACTGTAAAGTCCATGGAGAATAAGATCACCTCCTCCCAGCTGCAAGCTGCCAACTGCCAACTGCACTGAGGCTAGGAAACACTGTCACCACTGATAAATCCACTGTAATTGAGAATTTCAATAAGCATTTTTCACCGGCTGGCCATGCTTTCCACTTGGCTACCCCTACCCCGGTCAACAGCCCTGCACCCCCCACAGCAACTTGCCCAAGCCTCCCCATTTCTCCTTCACCCAAATCCAGATAGCTGACATTCTGAAAGAGTTGCAAAATCTAGACACCTACAAATCAGCTGGGCTAGACAATCTAGACCCTCTCTAAAAATTATCCGCCGCAATTGTTGCAACACTTATTACTAGCCTGTTCAACCTCTCTTTCGTATCATCTGAGATCCCTAAAGAATGGAAAGCTGCCTCGGTCATCCCCCTCTTCAAAGGGGGAGACACTCTGGACCCAAACTTTTACAGACCTATCCTATCCTATTTCGCAACAATGCCTCCTTCACTCATGCTGCCAAACATACCCTCGTTAAACTGACTATCCTACAGATCCTTGACTTCGGCGATGTTATTTACAAAATAGCCTCCAACACTCTACTCAGCAAATTGGATGCAGTCTATCACAGTGCCATCCGTTTTTTCAACAAAGCCCCATATACTTCCCACCACTGCGACCTGTATGCTCTCGTTGGCTGGCCCTTACATCATATTCGTCACCAAACCCACTGGCTCCAGGTCATCTATAAGTCTTTGCTAGGTAAAGCCCCGCCTTATCTCAGCTCACTGGTCACCATAGCAGCACCCACCCATAGCACGCGCTCCAGCAGGTATATTTCACTGGGCACCCCCAAAGCCAATTCCTCCTTTGACAGCCTTTCCTTCCATTTCTCTGCTGCCAATGACTGGAATGGCTTGCAAAAATCACTGAAGCTGGAGACTTATATCTCCCTCACTAAATTTAAGCATCTGCTGTCAGAGCAGCGGAATATCATTGCACCTGTATATAGCCCATCTATAAATAGCCCATCCAACTACCTCATCCCAATATATATATTTTTTTTTTGCTCCTTTGCACCCCAGTATCTCTACTTGCACATTTATCTTCTGCACATCTATCACTCCAGTGTTTAATTGCTCAATTGTAATTACTTCGCCACTACGGATTCTAACGTATTGACTTACTGATATTCAAGATATACAGTATTAGTGTTTTATTTTCCATACATTTTTTGAAATGTTAGTTTTCTATCCACTTTGACATTTGTATTTTGTTTAGATTGACAAAATCTATTTGATTCCCACTTTGTAACATAACAAGATGTTTTTTTTAAATACAATTTTTTTTTAAAGTAAAGGTGTGAATACTTTCTGAAGGCACTGTAAATATCCCCTCCCCTCTCCTCCTCTTTTCAGTATTTATCATGATTCCTGTTGAGAGAAAACCCGAGATAAGACTAATATTTACCCCTGGTCATTCATCAGACTTCAGACAGCTCCTCTTCATCTACTTAGTTATACAGGAGGTGTATAACCAGAGAGAATGGAGACAGAGCTTCACGACATCTGCAGGATGCTTTATCAACCTGGTCACTGTCATTAATCTGCTGTCGTCTGGGTGATTTACAGTAACCATGGACATGGTTCCACAGTCTCCTTGTTTTTGGAGGGAGATTCACATCCTATATAAACAGGAAGTAAACAGAAAGTAGAATATCTTCTCTGAGCAGAGAATCCAACACATCAGCGATACAATATGTGCAATATGCCAGTTAGGGTATATTGTAATAGATAACAAAAGCATATTGGGCTTTCAATGAAAAAGAAACGACAATGGGACGTTGAGGAGGCTGGCTTGGCATCAACTCTCTGGCAACATAATGTTTCAGTTCCCTGTCAGTTTGGTCTGAGCCTCGTCAGCACTGATGACTGTTATAGTGGTTGAGGAGACAGGTTCCCAAAATCACCCCTAAACTTTTCCTTTCTTAGCAGTTGATGCTGACTGCTCTGCAGAGGGAGAATTTGTCAAGGGTGTTTAGCTCAGTGGCAGTATTAGCCGGCGCTAGCGTTAGAATTGCTCTCCATCACGTCTTCTTTTGATCCAAATATTTAGCAAACACATGAAGGAAATTCATTTCTCACCCCATGTGGATCTCTACACTGATGCAATTGTCTCTCTTTCAGCATGAGTGATTTCTTCTTCCCCAGAGTGGCTCAATCCAGTTGGGAGAATGGAGGGTTTTTTATAAAGGGTTAATAGCCATAGTGAGACAGAGAGTGGGGCTTCTTCTCCACAGCCCAGATCATGTGCAGCCTGTCAACATGGATCACATCATGACCCACACTTCCTCTCCTTCCCCAGTTATATAGAGAGGAAAAGGTCAAGCGAGAAGGTTAAAACCGCCTTAAAGTCTGTACACGAAAATTAGACCAGGAAGTGAGGAATTTATGTATGGATATCAATGAGAGAGTGTTGAATTTGGTCAACAAAAAAATGTAATTGCTTATTTGCTATGTAAGGCTTATTTGATCTAATATACCACTTTAAATCGGAGTTGTGCCTGTTGTTCACGCACGTTTGACCTGGGCCCTGGTGTGCACTGTAGGTTGGCATTTTGGGACAAAACCACCGGTATACGTTTTTTGTTAAGGAGTGATGGAGTGATTCCAGCCGATGTCTAATTGGTGACATGTGTTGAGCGGTGTATTAAAAGTTGATGTCTTTCTGTCTAAGTGCCTCCACAACTTTGATCTACTCTCTGACTTTCCAAAGCTTTCAAGTTTTTTTGCTCTGCTGGTGCTAGAGGAAAACTGGCACGAGGTGCGTTAATTATGAACTCTTGAAGCTGCAGGAGGCTGCTCTCCCTCTGAGACCTTTCCGCTCCACCAGCTGGTTGCCTTCTGCAGCAGTTTTTGATGGGCAAGGAGGCGATGAATCGTCCATGTGGTAGATGAGAGCGTGTGGAACAAAAGCAATCGTCAAGAAGCATTTAGGATGAAGACATGATTGGACTGATGCTGCTTTACCAGCTGCACAGTGCAGTGTTAGCAGCTATGGGTTATGGGTCATGACATGGCAACTATTAGAGAGTTGTCTTTGCTCTCTTTGACGAGTCATCAGAGCCAACTAACCCATTCTAGAACATAACTACATCACTTGATTTGAACGTTTGAAATTTATTTCAAGGTGCACTCATGTTGACGCATTTGAGATATATATATATATACAGAGCCAGTCAAAAGTTTGGACACACCTACTCATTCAATGGTTTTTCTTAATTTTTTACTAAGTTCGACATTGTAGAATAATAGGGAAGACATACAAACTATAAAATAACACATGGAATCATGTAGTAACAAAAAAAGTGTTTAACAAATCATAATATATTTTATGTTTGAGATTCTTCATAGTAGCGATCCTTTGCCTTGATGACAGCATTGCACACTCTTGGCATTCTCTCAACCAGCTTCACGAGGAATGCATTTTCAACCGTCTTGAAGGAGTTCCCACATATGCTGAGCACTTGTTGGCTGCTTTATCTTCACTCTACATTCCAACTCATCCCAAACCATCTCAATTGGGTTGAAGAAAGGTGATTGTGGAGGCCAGGTCATCTGATGCAGCACTCCATCACTTTTCTTGGTCAACAGACTGGAGGCGTGTTTGGGGTCATTGTCCTGTTGAAAAGCAAATGATAGTCCTATTAAGTGCAAACCAGATGGGATGGCATATCGCTGCAGAATTCTGTGGTAGCCATGCTGGTTAAGTGTGCCTTGAATTTGAAAAGAATCACTGACAGTGTCACCAGCAAAGCTCCCCCAAACCATCACACCTGCGGAGATCCTCCATTCACCTACTCTGCGTCTCACAAAGACACAGCGGTTTGAACCAAAAATCTCAAATTTGGACCAAAGGACCGATTTCCACCGGTCTAGTGTCCATTGCTCATGATTCTTGGCCCAAGCAAATCTCTTCTTGTTATTGGTGTCCTCCTTCAAGTAGTCCTGATTCAAGGCCTGATTCAAGTAGTCTCCTCTGAACAGTTGATGTTGTGATGTGTCTGTTACTTGAAATCTGTGAAGCATTTATTTTGGCTGCAATCTGAGGTGTAGTTGATAACTCTAATGAGTTATTGTGGCGGTTTTCATGAGCCAGTTTCATCATAGCGCTTGATGGATTTCACGACTGCACTTGAAGAAACTTGAAATTGACTGACCTTTATATCTTAAAGTAATGATGGACTGTCATATCTCTATGTTTATTTGAGCTGTTCTTGCCATAATATGGACTTGGTCTTTAACCAAATAGGGCTACCTTCTGTATACCACCCCTATCTGGTCAAAACACAACTTATTGGCTGAAACACTTTCAGAAGGAAATAAAATCCACAAATTAACTTTTAACAAGGCGCACCTGTTAATTAAAATGCATTCTAGGTGACTACCTGGTTGAGAGATTTCAGAGAATGCCAATAGTGTGCAAAGGTGGCAACTTTTAAGAATCTCAAATATAAAACATATTTTGATTTGTTTAACACTTTTTGGGTTACTACATGATTCCGTATGTGTTATTTCATAGTGTCAATGTCTTCACTGTTATTCTACAATGTAGAAAATAGTAATAATAAAGACAAACCCTGGAAAGAGTTGGTGTCCAAACGTTTGACCGATACTATATATAAGATTGTTTGTATTCATGTTTAGTGAATCTGGGACAATGTTGTAGAATTGTATGTATGAAAACCCTATGGGCTGAGCTGTGGGGTTTCCCTGGTGTATTCTTCCTCCTCAGTGGCAGTCTCTGTTTTCCCTGCTACTCTGTGGATGAACAGACGGCCAGCCTCCAGCCCTGTCAGTCCACCAAATCATTCTATTCCTGCTCTCTCTCCCTGGTGTAAGCCTCATACACCATACAGTGCATTCTGAAATTATTCAGACCCCTTAACAAAATGTGGAAAAAGGTATGTTACAGCCTTTAAAAAAAAAATCCAAATAAATCTACACACAATACTCCATAATGACATAGCGAAACAGGTTTTTAGAAACTTTGCCAAATTTAAACTGAAATACACCACCTGTCAGTCCAGCACCTCATTTTATTCCTGCTGTCTCTCCCTGGTGGAACCCTCATACACTATATATGCAAAAGTATGTGGACACCCCTTCAAATGAGTGGATTTGGCTATTTCAGCCACACCCGTTGCTGACATGTGTCAAATAAATAGAGCACACAGACATGTCATTTTCATAGAAAAAAACCTTTGCTATGGAATAGATTTACTGAAGAGCTCAGTGACTTTCAACGTGGCACCGTCATAGGATGCCATCTTTCCAACAAGTCAGTTCCTCAAATGTCTGCCCTGCTAGAGCTGCCTCGGTCAACTGTACAGTGCCTTGCAAAAGTATTCACCCCCTTGGCGTTTTTCCTATTTTGTTGCATTACAACCTGTAATTTAAATGTAAATGTTTATTTAATTTAATGGACATACACAAAATAGTCCAAATTGGTGAAGTGAAATGAAAAATAACTTAAAAAAAAATGCTAATAAAAAAACAGAAAAGTGGTGCGTGCATATGCATTCACCCCCTTTGCTATGAAGCCCCTAAATGAGATGCCTAATCTATGAATTTCACTTGAATGGGAATACAGATATGCATCTGTTTGTCACAGACACTTTTTTAATTAAAAAGGGTATGGGCGTGGATCAGAAAACCAGTCAGTATCTCGTGTGACCATCATTTGCCTCATGCAGCGCAACATCTCATTCGCTTAGAGTTGATCAGGCTGTTGATTTTGGCCTGTGGAATGTTGTCCTCTCCTCTTCAATGGCTGTGCGAAGTTGCTGGATATTGTCGGGAACTGGAACACGCTCTCGTACACGGCAATCCAGAGCATCCCAAACATGCTCAATAGGTGACATGTCTGGTGAGTATGCAGGACAGCTTCCAGGAATTGCGTACAGATCCTTGCGACATGGGGCCTCGTATCGTCATGCTGAAACATGAGGTGATGGAGGCGGATGAATAGCATGACAACGGGCCTCAGTATCTCTTCACGGTATCGCTGTGCATTCAACTTGTCATTGATAAAATACAATTCTGTTCATTGTCCATAGCTTATGCCTGCCGATACCATAACACTACCACCACCAAGGGGAACTCTGTTCACAACGTTGACATCAGCAAACTGCTCTTCCACACAATGCCTTCCATGTGTTCTGCGGTTGTGAGGCCGGATGGCCGTACTGCTAAATTCTCTTAAACGATGTTGGAGATAGCTTATGGTTGAGAAATTCTCTGGAAACAGCTCTGGTGGACATTCCTGCAGTCAGCATGTCAATTTGCTCGCTCCCTCAAAACTTGAGACATCTGTGGCATTGTGTTGTGTGACATAACTGCACATTTTAGAGTGTCATTTTATTGTCCCCAGCACAAGGCGCTCCTGTATAATGATGATGCTGTTTAATCAGCTTCGTGATATGCCACACCTGTCAGGTGGATGGATTATCTTGGCAAAGCAGGAATGCTCATTAAAAGGGATGTAAACTAATTTGTGCACAACATTTGAGAGAAATACGCTTTTTGTGCATCTGGAACATTTCTGAGATCTTTTATTTCAGCTCATGAAACACGGGACCAACACTTTAAATGTTGCATTGATATTTTTGTTCGGTGTACATAGTACATTTATGATAATTCAAAGCCTTAGCCAAATAGTCAACTCCAGAATAACTTTTTCTCAGAATCCTCAAAAGTATGTAGTATTACAATTCAGTCACAGCCCAGGCCAAATAGGCAACTGGAGTGTAGAAGACGTGAGAACACCTTTATCCCACGCCTCTTTACTAAAAGGAGCTATAAGCTGCTTTGGGATAGTAAATCTGTCCACCTGCCCTTGAGCAAGACACTTCACCCTTATCACTCTGGATAAGAGCATCTGCTAAATGACTAAAATGAAAATAAACAACTGCTTAGACCCCATATCTCCATTGATGGTATTGGACATCTGGGGGCATGAATTAACAAAATGTCCAGCAACTCCGCAATAGAGGCAGGCATGGTGACAGTTCCGTCCCTCCTTTTAACGAGATGCGAATCCCTCCCGGCGGATGGGCTCACGGATCTCAAAGCCAATAAATAGGAGGGAGAGAAAGGATCGGGGAACAGGTGTGGGAAGAATTGTATTTGAGGATAGGTGAAGGCCTGCCATGCTATCAAATCCTAGCTTGCAGAAAGAGCATCCCAATGCGCAAAAGACACTTCTCATAAGATGAAGAACAACACAAAGTGTCTTTGTATGACGTCTGTATTTGAATGGCTTTTTAAGATATCAAAACTGCTACAAATACACAAACTCACAAATGACCTTGTTGAAAACACTTGCTACACAGTATCACCCTTTAGTTGTAGTGTACTGTAAAGCTCCTACCCTCAGGGTGTTTTACAGTCACCTTTCACTTTCACTGAACAAGCAACTCGAGAGGTGGTAAGTGACACCTTGGAAATGTAATTAACCACCTCCCTTAAATACCAATTGTCTGTGGATCAGACCGGGGTTCAAATACTATTTGAAATCGTTCAAATCCATTGTATTGAGATACATTTTTGTTATTGACCAAATACTTATTTTCCACCATAATTTGCAAATAAATTCATTATAAGTCCTACAATGTGATTTTCTGGATTTTTTTTTCTCATTTTCTCTGTCATAGTTGAAGTGTACCTATGATGAAAATTACAGGCCTCTCATCTTTTTAAGTGGGAGAACTTGCACAATTGGTGGCTGACTAAATACTTTTTCGCCCCACTCTACAGTCGTGGCCAAAAGCTTTGAGAATGACAAATATTAATTTCCACAAATTTTGCTGCTTCAGTGTCTTTAGATATTTTTGTCAGATGTTACTATGGAATACTGAAGTATAATTACAAACATTTCACAAGTGTTTATTGACAATTACATGAAGTTGATGCAAAGAGTCAATATTTGCAGTGTTGACTTTTCTTTTTCAAGAGCTCTGCAATCCGCCCTGGCATGCTGTCAATGAACTTCTGGGCCACATCCTGACTGATGGCATGCTGTCAATTAACTTCTGGGCCACATCCTGACTGATGGCAGCCCATTCTTGCATAATCAATGCTTGGAGTTTGTCAGAATTTGTGGGTTTTTGTTTGTCCACCCGCCTCTTGAGTATTGACCACAAGTTCTCCATGGGATTAAGGCCTGGGGAGTTTCCTGGCCATGGACACAAAATATCGATGTTTTGTTCCCCGAGCCACTTAGTTATCACTTTTGCTATATTGCAAGGTGTTCCATCATGCTGGAAAAGGCATTGTTTGCCGATGGTCCTGGCGCTTGCTGGTCTTTCTTGGACGCCCTGAAGCCTTATTCACAACAATTGAACAGCTGTCCTTGAAGTTCTTGCTGATCCAATAAATTGTTTATTTAGGTGCAATCTTACTGGCATCAATATCCTTGCCTGTGAAGCCGTTTTTGTGCAAAGCAATGATGACGGCATGTGTTTCCTTGCAGGTAACCACGGTTGACAGAGGAAGAACAATGATTTCAAGCACCACCCTCCTTTTGAAGCTTCCAGTCTGTTATTCGAACTCAATCAACATGACAGAGTGATCTCCAGCCTTGTCCTCGTCAACACTCAGCTGGTCAGCTGGTCCTTTTGTGGCAGGGCTGAAATGCAGTGGAAATGTTTTGGGGGGATTCAGTTCATTTGCATGGCAAAGAGGGACTTTGCAATTAATTGCAATTAATCTGATCACTCTTCATAACATTCTGGAGTATATGCAAATTGTCATCATACAAACTGAGACATCAGACTTTGTGGAAAATTAATATTTGTGTCATTCTCAACTATTGGCCTGTAGTATTTACAATAATTTTGAATAGCATTTGAAACCAGGTCTGCTGTAAATGCATTGCAGTCAGTTTTAGACATCACCTGTTTTTATCAGGTTCTCACCAAGCCCTTTATTTCTTAAGAAATTACTCACAATCAAAGGGCCTGTCATGATACTGGTGACACATTCTGCTAAGTGTTTTTTTTTCATCTTACAATTTTGTATGAGTTCTGGGGACGGCTGTGTGACGAGCAATTTATTTGACACCGGCTTTTCAACACTCCCAGCGACACTTGAATGTGAAAGAATAGTTTTTTTGAGCCTGGGTGACATGTTATTTCCTAGTTCTCTTTCTGACAAGTTAACATACTCTCTCACTCTCGGTCTCTCTCTCTCTCGGTCTGTCTCTCTCTCTGTCTGTCTCTCTCTCTGTCTGTCTCTCTCTCTGTCTGTCTCTGTCTCTCTGTCTCTGTCTCTCTGTCTCTCTCTCTCTCTGTCTCTCTCTCTCGGTCTTTCTCTCTCGGTCTTTCTCTCTCTCGGTTGGTCTCTCTCTCTCGGTCTCTCGGTCTCTTTCTCTAGCTCTCTCTTGGTCTCTCTCTCGGTCTCTCTCTCTCTCTCGGTCTCTCTCTCTCTCTCTTGGTCTCTCTCTTGGTCTCTCTCTCTCTACTAATAATTTGAAAGATTGCTGAGAAAACCAGGTGTTTTAATCGCAGTATTCTTACTTTGATTTTGACATTAAGCCGATTTAAGATAAACAGAATAAGGTGTTTATATTACTACTGCCTTAATCAGCTTGATATCTTATTATTAGTGTGCATGTTAACAAACCTAGTGATTCAGCATGTTTTGTCACAATAAGGGACTTTGTGGGTGGTGTTCTCCTGTTATGAATATTGACCTTATCTGAAAAGTACATATAATAATCACTTCATAATTAGTAGATAGATATTCATAGGGTTCAGCATGTATTACAATATATTTATGGTGACTGTAGTTTATATTGACTCCTAGTTTATATTGACTGTGTCCCCAAAAGTGACAGAATTTTTTTGATGTCACACATAACATAATATAATATACACCATTTAGGAGGTGGCTCAAGCGGGAAACAAACCTACAAACCTGACATTGCAAGCATCATGGTTTACCAACGGGGCCACACAGGACTTGAGCATTTCATTGCCTCGAGGGATGCGTTCTTCGGGTAGCTCGGTCAAGCTGAGGCCATGGAAAGGGAGAATTCGATATTCATCACACACAGTCATGGGTGAATGGCCCAGAGTAAGATGCATTGACTGAAAAAAACATCACAATCTGTACAAACAGAAAGCAGTCATGGTGTGTAGATCCACTGTTTATAGAACGACCAAGAGAAATAATTCAAGACAGCAACCACCAACATCCTCTGCTGTGTTTTGCAGACAAATACAGTAGTGTGTGAGGAGAAGTCGCTGCTTGCTTCTCACCTGTCTGTCCAACAAGGGTTGAGTGACTGTGTGTGTGTGCATACATGTTTGTATGTGTGAGTGTATGGGCACATGCACACTTGCGTGCTTGTGTTTCCTCGCCTGTCTATCTAACAAGGGGTGAGTCACTTCGTTTGTGTGTATGTGCGGGCCGATGCCTGTGTAAAAGACGTCACGCTTGCGAGTACCACTTCCACCAGATTCGGCCCATACCTGGCGTAATCACAGTCAGCCTTGCTAGAACACGTGGCATCCCTCCTGAAGCTTCTTACTAGTCGGCCAACGTGAAAAGCTAGCTATTCACTGGCGCAAGTGGGGACACTTCAGGCTGAGGGCATCCCCATGTGCTCCACCTGTATTCTCGACTGTCTATCCAACGACAGCTGTCATTGTGTCGCACGTGAATGCGGCGGTGTGTGTGCATCAAGTGAAATCATAGTATATTGGTCGCAAACTGCCACGTATACTCCCTCTCCAGCGCTCGAGGTCGCCAGGCTGCTCATTATTATTCACACCTGTCACCATCGTTATGCGCATCAGTACATCATCAGACGCACCTGGACTCAATCACCTGCCTGATTACCTTCCCTACCCCTATTGTTTTACTATTTTTTAGATTGTAGGGGTATACAGAAAATCATTGCTTGGGCCAAGAAACCAGAGCAATGGACATTAGATAGGTGGACATTTCTCCTATAGTCTGGAGTCCAAATTGGAGATTTTTGGCTCCAAGCACCGTGTCTTTGTGTGAGACAGTGTGGGTGAACGAACAATCTGTATTTCTCACTGTAAAGCATGGAGGAGGAGGAGGTGTTATGGTGTGGTGGTGGTTTGCTGATGAAGGCACACTTATCCAGCATGGCTATCACTACATTCTGCAGCGATACGCCATCCCATGTGGTTTGCCCTTTTTCAACAGGGCAATGACCCAACACACCTCCAGGCTGTGTAAGGGCTATTTTACAAAGAAGGAGAGTGATGGAGTGCTGCATCAGGTGACCTGGCCTCCAAAATCCCCTAACAAGTGCTCAGCATATGTGGGAACTCCTTCAAGACGGATGGAAAAGCATTCCAGGTGAAGCTGGTTGAGATAATTCCATGAGTGTGCAAAGCAAATGGTGGCAATTTGAATCTCAAATATAAAATAAGTTTTGATTTGTTTTACACTTTTTTTTGGTTACTACTAGATTCCATATGGGTTATTTAATAGTTTTGATGTTTTCACTATTATTCTACAATTTAGAAAATAGTCAAAATAAAGAAAAACCCTTGAATTAGTAGGTGTACTAAAACTTTTGACTTTTAGTGTATGTCACTCCCTTTGGTTCTTTCCCTAGGCATTATTGTTTCTGTTCCGTTGTTTCATGTCTGTATGTTGCTCGTGTTTCTCGTTTTGTCCATGTTCGTTTTCTTATTAAATTATCACTCCCTGAACTTGCTTCCCGACTCCCAGCGTACTCGTTACATATACACATTTTAGCAGATGTTATATATAGCGCGTGCAGTGAAATGCTTATGTTACTGGCCCCTAACAGTGCAGTAAAATAATCATAAAGATTAATTAACTCCCCAAGTAGCACTATATGAGTGCCCAAAATGCAATCTATACGTATGTAAACCTAATGAATTTACACAAGATACAGTATACTTGGAATGGTATGTACAGCAGTACACTGTTAAGGGGTTACAGTGAAGATGACAGTAGCTTACAGGCAGCTCGTGGCAAGTAAAATTCTCTAGTTCATATTAAAGTACAGTTACTGGAATATAAATATGGTTTCAAAGCAAATACTTTATAATGAACAACTTGCGCCTGGGCACCTGGGCTGGAATAATATATTGTGGACTTTTATCTTGCATTTCAAAGGTGATGGTACAGAAAAATGCAAAAACAAACGCATGTTTTTTTCTTTGTATTGTCTTTTACCAAATCTCGTGTGTTATATTCTCCTACACCCATTTCACATTTCCACAAACTTCAAAGTGTTTCCTTTCAAATGTTATCAAGAATATGTATATCCTTGCATTTAGATTAGATTTGGGTATGTCATCTTAGGCAAATATTGAAAAAATTTGGGGGAAAAAAGGGTCCAATCCTTAAGATATTGGATATCCTTAAGATTTTGGCTATGCTACTTATTCCAAATTGTATCAGACATGCATGTGTCCTGTTCTGGATTATCCAGCAGGAGTGTGGGGTGCTAAGAAGTCTTTTTTAAATGAGCATGCTGATAACAGAGCAGTACTTTACTTTATAGGTGTCCACAAGTTACTTGCAATAACTGGGGACATGGGCTGGGATCCCTGTGAGGTGAGATGGAAGGCATGTATGGTGAGCTTTTGGAATAGACTGTTGGATATGCCAACTGCCAGAATATCTAGTAACGTTTTTCAATGGGATCTATTCATAGGGGAGCCTGGGCAACTGAAATGTCTGAGCTTTTTCAACATTCTGACTGAACATCTGTATGAAAACCAAATTAAGGGAGACATAGATATGATTAAACCCAAATTCAGAACCTTCTGTTTGATTAAGGGTGAATTTGTTTGTGAGATATATATTATGTATAACCTACCTAAAAGCAAGCGATCACTATGTGCACAGGTTAGATCAGGGATATTGCCTCTGTGTATTGGAACAGGTTCGTATTGTGGTGAAATGGAAGTTGACAAACTGTGTAACTATTGTGACCTTGAAGAAATAGAGAATGAAACTCATTTGATCCTCTAAATAATTATTTTACCACGATATACACTTGCTCATATTCCAGAAAGCACTCCAGATATTTAAAAAATATATATATACAGTATTTAACCTTTATTTAACTAGACAAGTCAGTTAAGAACAAATTATTATTTACAATGACAGCCTGAAATATGCCCTGGCATTATGTGGCTGAGTGATGAGGAGACAATGAAAAGTGTTTTGGTTCATTGTGTATTTCCATTTGCGGAAGACTTAGATAAAGCCTGGAATCAAAGAAAAAGGGCTTCCTATAATTACATTTCAAAAATATTTAGCTTCTATGTGGTAAATGCGTGTATAGATTGTATTTAGGCTTGTCTCTCATAAGAATCTTCTCTTAGTGCCAGACTGGGTTCAAATGCCATCTGTTTCTTTTTTTCTATATTTATTTATCTGAAACGTATGTATGTATGTATGTGTGTGTGTGTGTGTGTGTGTGTGTGTGTGTGTGTGTGTGTGTGTGTGTGTGTGTGTGTGTGTGTGTGTGTGTGTGTGTGTGTGTGTGTGTGTGTGTGTGTGTGTGTGTGTGTGTGTGTGTATACATTGTGTGAGAAGAACAAGTATTTGAGGTTTTCCTACTTACAAAGTATGTAGAGGTCTGTAATTTTTGTCATAGATACACTGCAACCGTGAGAGACGGAATCTAAAACAAAAATCCAGAATATCACATTGTATGATTGTTAAGTAATTAATTTGCATTTTATTGCATGACATAAGTATTTTACACATCAGAAAAGCAGAACTTAATATTTGGTACAGAAACCGTTGTTTGCAATTACAGAGATCATACGTTTCCTGTAGTTCTTGACCAGGTTTGCACACACTGCAGCAGGGATTTTAGCCCACTCTTCCATACAGACCTTCTCCAGATCCTTCAGGTTTCGTGGCTGTCGCTGGGCAATACGGACTTTCAGCTCCCTCCAAAGATGTTCTATTGGGTTCAGGTCTGGAGACTGCCTAGGCCACTCCAGGACCTTGAGATGCTTCTTACGGAGCCACTCCTTAGTTGCCCTAGCTGTGTGTTTCGGGTCGTTGTCATGCTGGAAGACGCAGCCACAACCCATCTTCAATGCTCTTACTGAGGGAAGGAGGTTGTTGGCCAAGATACATGGCCCCATCCATCCTCCCTTTAATACGGTGCAGTCGTCCTGTCCCCTTTGCAGAAAAGCCTCCCCGAAGAATGATGTTTCCACCTCCATGCTTCACTGTTGGGATGGTGTTCTTGGGATTGTACGAATCCTTCTTCTTCCTCCAAACATGGCGAGTGGAGTTTAGACCAAAAAGCTCTATTTTTGTCTCATCAGACCAGATGACCTCCCATTCCTCCTCTGGATCATCCAGATGGTCATTGTCAAACTTCAGACGGGCCTGGACATGTGCTGGCTTGAGCAGGGGGACCTTGCGTGCGCTGAAGGATTTTAATCCATGACGGCGTAGTGTGTTACTAATGGTTTTCTTTGAGACTGTGGTCCCAGCTCTCCTGCCGTGTAGTTCTGGGCTGATCGATCATTGATGCCCCACGAGGTGAGATCTTGCATGGAGCCCCAGACCGAGGGTGATTGACCGTCATCTTGAACTTCTTCCATTTTCTAATAATTGCGCCAACAGTTGTTGCCTTCTTACCAAGCTGCTTGCCTATTGTCCTGTAGCCCATCCCAGCCTTGTGCAGGTCTACAATTTTATCCCTGATGTCCTTACACAGCTCTCTGGTCTTGGCCATTGTGGAGAGGTTGGATTCTGTTTGATTGAGTGTGTGGACAGGTGTCTTTTATACAGGTAACGAGTTCAAACAAGTGCAGTTAATACAGGTAATGAGTGAAGAACAGGAGGGCTTGTTAAAGAAGAACTAACAGGTCTGTGAGAGCTGGAATTCTTACTGGTTGGTAGGTGATCAAATACTTATGTCATGCAATAAAATGCAAATTAATTACTTAAAAATCATACAATGTGATTTTCTGGATTTTTGTTTTCGATTCCGTCTCTCACAGTTGAAGTGATAAAAATGCAGACCTCTACATGCTTTGTAAGTCGGAAAACCTGCAAAATCAGCAGTGTCTCAAATACTTGTTCTCCCCACTGTATGCATGTATATTGTTTTACTATTCTGAGGATATAATTGTTATTTACTATTATGTATTGATTTTTACTTTACATTGTTTCACTCTTTATGCAATGTGCAATGCAGAGAATACCAGAAGAATAAATATAATTTAATTACAATAGTGAATTATTGTAATGTTTGTTTGTGTCAATTATTTCTCTAAGGGATGGGTTGCCAATTGGCGATTTGACACGAAAATACAATTGTATTCATTCTTAGACTGAGCTGTGTCAAGAGTCCAGTATATAAATACATTTGCGGTGTGTATAAACAGTGGAACTAAAATGCAATGCAGTAGTAGAAATATTAGTATAGAAAATACAGCATTTTAATATACCGTGTGATATTGGTACTGTCCAGTGGTTTAATGTTTCTATAACATGAGACAGCAGTGTTGGCTGTGTGTATGAGTGTGTGCATGAGAGTGTGTGTGTGGGCGTGTGTTTGTGAGTTTGAGGCGTGTGCGCGTGACAGCTTGTGTCACCTGGTAGATGGCTAGTAAATGCTGTTCAACAGTCTGATGGCCTGGTAATAGAAGCTGTTCTCTGGTCTCTCCGTCTCCAACAGACTGTAGCCGCGTGAACAGTCTGTGGACCAGGTGACTAAGGTCCTTGATGATCTTCTTGGCCTTCCTTTGTGTGTGTGTGTGTGTGTGTGTGTGTGTGTGTGTGTGTGTGTGTGTGTGTGTGTGTGTGTGTGTGTGTGTGTGTGTGTGTGTGTGTGTGTGTGTGTGTGTGTGTGTGTGTGTGTGTGTGTGTGTGTGTGTACACAATACATTCCTCTGTGCTGAAGGCACATTGATTCTGAGATGAACACATTCCCCAGCAGAGCTGGCCATTTGTTTACCTTAACATGTCATTAACATTTCTCCCTCCCTATTGCCTCTCTGTGTTTTGTTTCATGCATCATTTGCATCCACTACAGTACCTGATCCCTCTATTCCCCCTGTTAGGAAAGCCATTTGCAAAATGCTTGATGGTTTGAATCTCCCGTTAGGCAATTTAGAATGCAAATTATAAGCAGCCTCACGGAATAATTTGTAATGGTGCATTGTTGAAAGTTTGACAGTGGCTGCATTTTAATGTGTTGTCAGAGACAAGTAGATTTGTTGTTTGTGTGTGTGTTTGTGGCTATATATGTGTGTGTGTGTGTGTGTGTGTGTGTGTGTGTGTGTGTGTGTGTGTGTGTGTGTGTGTGTGTGTGTGTGTGTGTGTGTGTGTGTGTGTGTGTGTGTGTGTGTGTGTGTGTGTGTGTGTGTGTGTGTGTGTGTGTGTGTGTAATATGGGACCACATGCCTCCGCCTAACCACAAGTGAGGGGGTGAATATGTAAATATGCACTCGTGCTCTCAATAGAGTCCGTTCGCCTCACTCCCTTCCACACACACACACACACACACACACACACACACACACACACACACACACACACACACACACACACACACACACACACACACACACACACACACACACACACACACACGTGTAAACTGAGCTCCTTCATTCGGTTCCTCTGCAGAGTTAAAGACAGTAGCAGCTCCAGCGTCTGAACTGAGGTCAGCTCTATTTAAGGAGCAGACAGCCAGACTCCTGGACCCAGAAGACTGAGGGGATGATGGACCCAGAGAGAAGACAAGAAAAGAGAGGGGAGGGAGCAATAGAGGGAGAGACAGACGGTTAGGGGGCTGAGAGAGAGCGTGCGAGAGAGAGAGAGCGCAGGAGAGAGAGAAGACGAGGCCAGGAAACTTGAAACCCAGCCATGCTGCACCAATCTCCTTGACACAAAATCTGGAGTCTCCCGATCTGTCTGTCGTCAGGAATCTGGGAGAGGCATTCATTAATGCCCTGTAACCACCATCCCCACCACCTATTAATGTCATGGTCTATGGTAGAGCTGTGTGTGTGCGTGTCTCTGTGTGTGTGTGGGTGTGTGGGTGTGCATGCATCCGTGCTCAAACCACACTGTGCATGCTAACAACACAGACTAAAGAGTAATTGCTTGATCTGATTAGCAAAAGGTTTCTTGGGATTGTTTTGAATGCCAGGGTCATGTAAAGTACCTTAAAATCTCAGAGTAAGTCTAAACAGCCATGTAATGCTGACTTAGCCAATCAGTTCTCTTCTCACTAACTTTCTCAAACTCTGAATTATGGAGAAAGTATAACCGTGGATGGTCCTTTGAGTAGCTGTCCTGTGAAAGTCATTACTCTGGTATTTCACTAAAAGTGTTGTTTTTTTTTGTCTCAAAAAGGAGATGTAGTCTCTGGTTTTATGGGAAGTATAAATTAAGACTTAGACTAAAAACAGGAAAAGAGGAAAGTGAGAGGGTTTTCTATTTCAATGCGAGAGAGGACAAAATAAGGGAATACAACATCTTTGATGTTCCCATCCAACTATGAAGCGTCACTGAAGCACTTTGTTCCCTTGTGTAGATGGGTAAGTCCGGTCTTAGCGTGTGCAAGCTTTTGTTCCAGCCCAGCACTAACACACCTGATTCAACTGCGCACACTGCACACGTCTATTAAAACCCTTAATAAGACCCCTTATTGATCAATCTTGACCCCATTAAAATACTGTTTTATTACATTTATTATATGAATAAATAACTTAGAGTAACCCGGAGCTGGAGTTTTAGAATAACTAACTTGAGAGTTCCACGAGGGCGTTACACCATATGTCAAACCACATGATATAAATAGCTCAGCAAATTAAACACAGCTTGATACGACACGTCCATTGAGAAGTTCTGCAAAGGGTCATTCCAAAATGTGCACTTTTAAAAATTTTCTTGCTGCTAGGGGCGGCAATAATGTTGATTTTTTTAATTATTTTTTTTACCTTGTCTCCTCCTTAAACACGCATCTCTTCCTCTGTATAAAAAAATAAAGGGCATTCTCTTGAGGAGAATGCATCAGGGTGTGCAGGCAAATTGAGTTTGTGCTCCTTGTGCTTCGAATTTCAATGCGTCCCGGATGAATAGAACGGCGTAAATGCTCACAACGGGGTGGAACATGCCATTTTAGATCTGGGGGTGATGATTGATATAATTATAACTAATGACCCGGACCCACCGCTTGTTGCGCATTCTGGGTGGGATATGATTTGATTTAATAATGGTATATTACACTTGAGCTTTTTTTTATCTCTCTCTGTATGCATGTGGTTGTTGGGTAGAGCTAAAAGGCGAAGCTAGGTGGTTTAAAGGGACAGTCCGTTTTTTTGTTTGTATTTTTTTTTAAATGTAACCAGGTTAGTCTAGTTGAGATAATAATATATATCTTTTTTTTTTCAAGAGAGACCTGGAATGAACAATGACTCTTATCGGTCATGCTGGATGGGATTTGACTTGATTTAATGCTGCAATATTGCACTTAGGAATTTTAGCCTGTATATCTGACCATGTGTTATTGTTGGTGCAAGTTGTGCAAACTGGGTCGGTTGAAAGAGATTGTCCGCCTCAAAATAGAAATGAGCAGGATTTTCCACTTGCCTACGTAGTTCATTCACCGGGAGTTTTTGGATATATGTTTACCTTAAGTATTCGTTACTTGACGACTGTCAAGGTTAGTGGAACATCATGTTATTTGTATTTCGAGTGGACTATCTCAGCTGGTTGAGTCAACAGGGAGAAGAGTGATAGTTTCTGGAATGTTTGTGGAACACATTGTAAGATATTATTTTACAAGAGTCCCAGGAACCATCACATTTTTTTCTTGAATGTGTTCTTCCAGGCATAGGGGAACAATAATATAAGGTTCCCTTTCTAAAGGCTTCGAAAGCCAAGTTAACAAGCAGATCACAGACCATTTCGAATCCCACTGTACCTTCTCTGCTATGCATGCCGGTTTCCGAGCTGGTCACAGGTGCACCTCAGCCACGCTCAAGGTCCTAAATGATATCATAACCGCCATCGATAAAAGACAGTACTATGCAGCCGTCTTCATCGACCTGGCCAAGGCTTTCGACTCTGTCAATCATCGTATTCTTATCGGCAGACTCAACCGCCTTGGTTTCTCTAATGACTGCCTCGCCTGGTTCACTAACTACTTCTCAGAGTTCAGTGTGTCAAATTGGAGGGCCTGTTGTCCGGACCTCTGGCAGTCTCTATGGGGTTGCCACAGGGTTCAATTCTCAGGCCGACTCTTTTCTCTGTGTATATCACTGATGTTGCTCTTTCTGTGGGGGATTCTTTGATCCACCTCTATGCAGATGACACCATTCTGTATACGTCTGGCCCTTCATTGGACACTGTGTTAACTAACCTCCAGATGAGCTTCAATGCCATACAACACTCCTTCCGTGGCCTCCAACTGCTCTTAAATGCTAGTAAAACTAAATACATGCTCTTCAACCGATCGCTGCCCGCACCTGCCCACACGACTAGTATCACTACTCTGGACGGTTCTGACTTAGAATATCTGGACAACTATAAATACCCAGGTGACTGGCTAGACTGTAAACTCTCCTTCCATACTCATATTAAACATCTCCAATCCAAAATTACATCTAGAATTGGCTTCCTATTTTGCAACAAAGCCTCCTTCACTCATGCTGCCAAACATACCCTTGTCCTCGCTGCATATTCGTCGCCAGACCCACTGGCTCCAGGTCATCTATAAGTCTTTGCTAGGTAAATCTCTGCCTTATGGTCAATGGTCATCATAGCAACACCCACTCGTAGCACAGGAACCATCAGGTATATTTCACTGGTCATCCCCAAAGCCAACACCTCTATTGGCTGCCTTTCTTTCCAGTTCTTTGCTGCCAATGACTGGAACGAATTGCAAAAATCACTGAAGTTGGAGACTTATATCTCCCTCACTAACTTTAAGCATCAGCTATCAGAGCAGCTTACCGATCGCTGCAGCTGTACACAGCCCATCTATAAATAGCCCATCCAACTACCTACCTCATCCCCATATTTGTTTTTGATTTTCTGCTCTTTTGCACACCAGTATCTCTACTTGCACATCCTCATCGGCACCTCTATCACTCCAGTGTTAATTGCTAAATTGTATTTACTTCGCCACTATGGCCTATTTATTGTCTTACCTCCTTACTTCATTTGCACATACTGTATACAGATTTTCTATTGTGCTATTGACTGTACGTTTGTTTATCCCATGCGTAACTCTGTTGTTGTTTTTGTCGCACTGCTTTGCTTTATTTTGTCCAGGTCGCAGTTGTAAATGAGAACTTGTTCTCAACTGGCTTACCTGTTTAAATATAGGTGAAAAAAATATATTGGATTTAGTTTTGGCTGGGTTTAGTTTTTTAGCTGGGTTAAAGCAATACCAACAGCTACTGTTTCATCGGTTAGTTTACTAACGCACTTATTCATCTTACACAGTATTACTCATTCCTCTTCTTCACACCGCCGTACATAATCCTCATAACCATATACACCCGGTACTAAGCCAGTCTGCCACAGTTCATGACCTACGTATGGATAACGAGTGGTGCTAAGGGGTCTAAAGTTGATCTACAGTAGAACATAGTTGACAGCGTGTTGCATTTGAAACTGAATCCTTGATCGTCTCTATTTCGCAGAGTGGAAGGTTGCTGTGAGAGGAACCTAGGCGGAACCTCGGGCCCCCATAGGGAGGACATGCCAGGGTCATATCGATTTCTTCCATTTGATGTGTGATGCTCTTTCTCCCTTTTCTCTCCGCGATGTTTCCCCGTAGGGACTCCGGAGATATGTTCAGTGATGTGACGTGGCGGTAAGAGCACTGGGCTCCTAGCGCTCTTTAATACAGCCAGGTCCGATCGGGTTGCTCCTTGCAAATGTTCTGTTTAAGCCTGAAAACAGGCTTATAAAATGACAGAAGGTGAGGGAATATTTTCTGCTGTTGAATTGACGTGGTGGTGCGAATAGTGCGTGTCGGTGCGAGAAACGACAGAGGTTCATTTGATAAAGGGCCATTTCCACTGAACATCTTACCTATGTTTGGCATATGTTTTAAAGTGTAAAGTCTTAGCATCACTCTGTTTGTTACCTTGGAATTTCCCCAAAGCAACATGAGAAAAGGCATTTTTATAGCATTGTTTCAATAAAAAAAATAGCAGGTTTGTTTGACATGGAATGTCCTAAGACAGGGAAATGCACAACTCCAGGCCTTGAGGCTCATCTGTCTCTTCCCATAATTGATTTGTTAATGTCACGTTTGCCCAGAGAGTAAACACAAGCTTTTCCCCAGGTCTAAATCAGTCAATAACTTGCAAGAACAAAAACAAGCCCACACCGCAGCCCTTGAGGACTGGAGTTGTTCACCACTTGTGTCGTATTGAGGCCTTGGAGATGTATTAAACAGGCTGACTTGTTTAAATTCCTCTAGTTGGTGAACTTGATGGTGTGTGTGTGTGTGTGTGTGTGTGTGTGTGTGTGTGTGTGTGTGTGTGTGTGTGTGTGTGTGTGTGTGTGTGTGTGTGTGTGTGTGTGTGTGTGTGTGTGTGTGTGTGTGTGTGTGTGTGTGTGTGTGTGTGTGTTGGGGTTGGGCTCAGTTAGAATTGAATTAAAGGCAGCTAATTCAGGAAGTAAACTAATCGAATAATCAAAGAAAGAGCATTTCTTTCCAATGACATCTTAATACGTGTGTGCATGCGTGCATGTTTGTATGCACCCGTGCATACATGTGTGCATGTTTGTATGCACCCGTGCATACGTGTGTGCATGCGTGCATGTTTGTATGCACCCATGCATACGTGTGTGTGTGTATAAACATGTACAGTATGGGCTGATGAAGCTTATTTATTTTCTCGACGGATTTGCAGGAATGTGTTTGTGACGGTTATATCCCCAGGGCCCACCAGAGCATGTGACTGCAATTACTCCAAATGATTTGCTCAGTGTGATGTCCTTTTTTAAAGACTGTTGGGTTTTCCCCACAGTGTGTTGACGGCGCACCAGCATGACACTTGTTCACATTGTTGTGCTAAAGCTGAGGATTTGCAATGTAAGGCAGTTTATGCGAAGGAGTCTACAGAGACAGTAGGTACGGAGCGTAGTTCAGTGTTACAATGACACTTTTTGTTACAAGGGGCAGTGTTTTCGGTAGGTACCTCGATCTGATATAAAGGCTATGCATCAAAGTAACATATTCTGCATTGATAACCAAAGATAATCTCAGTAACTGTTCAAACAGTAAACAAACAACATTGTAGCCTCATTAGAATCCCCCCAAAAAGGTATTTTGTTGAGTAATAACTACTGCTACACCTGGTAGCCATGAGCCTTTTGTCCGAGATATGATGACATTCTGTTTTTAGCTGGTATGGGAGTGAATACATTGAATCAGCATATCAAATTGGGATACACTTGTAGGTTACACAGGTGTGTAAACTACAAGAATATTTACCAAGGCAAAATAATCCTACTATTTCAAACGGGGGAGATGTGGGAAGCTGAAAAGCTAGCTTACTAGCTGTTTTTAGCCAGCTAGCTAGCAAGCTGCTAGCGGAGCAACGTGCAGCCTGCTGGCAGACCGAAAAAGGAAGTCATGTAAATCAAACCTAAACCTTGGTTACATGTAGGCCTAGCTATTATTTAAATATGCAGTTGGTTTTCTTTTCATTTACATCACAGTAATGATAATGTTTTCAAAGTGATTGCCCTTTGCCTACCTCAAACGGGAAGACGACAACAGAAAAATCTCTGCTATCGCCCCCCTATGAACATTGCTGTTTGTGAGTCTAGCGATGCGTTGTGTTAGAAAAATATTACTGCTGCTCCAAAAATCGTATTCCACCAAATGCAGGGGTGGGGGGGGGTTTATGTGGTTGCTTTGCTTTATGTGGTTGCTTTGCAACTCCAAATCTATGGGTGTACGATACACGATAACACGCAGGTTTCTCTTGTGAGAAAATAACTTTGCTACATTACAGAAGACGGACAGGGAAAACAATCTTAGCATCCTTTCACTCACTAACAACCACGAAGCATCATATGCGGTGTATAACAACCCTATCCTTGTGTGGCTGAGGTAATAAATGCTCCTTTTTAAGATCCTCCTCTTCTCCTCTCCTCTCTACACGACAATAATATGAAAACCAACTCACACTCTCGACACGGATCAATGTAATGAAATCTAACAAAGGGTCTCATACAGTCGAACATAAAGAACACACTTAAAAATAAAACATTTAACAAAAGAACATACTATGGAACACTTGTTGCTGGTCTTTGTCGTCAGGGCTAGAGAAAGCTGGTGTGTTCATTTCTATGTCAATCTCAATCAGGGCCACATACATCCATCACACCACATGAATGGACCCCGGATTCCTAGACTAGAGAAACTGCAGTTCATAAACTCCAGATTTTCATTCTGTCCTACTAAAAGCAGTGCAAAATAGGGTCCTGTTGCACTGCAACAAGTACTAGTACCGGTATGATGTTGGGTTCAGTCCCTCATGGGCTCTGGTACAATGCCGGAGTGCTGACCTACTAAATCTGTACAATATATGGTCCTTCTCTCTGTGCCGAACTAGCTGTTGCTGATGTATATATATTGAGATACAGAGTCACCAGAAAGCTCCCAGCCAGTCACACAGAGCCATCATTGATCTGACAATCTGGACAAGTACAGCTCCATTAATCTCTTCATTTCTCTTCTCCTCTCCAATCACAGCGTTTCCTCTTCCTCAATCCCCTCATTCATTACCATTCTGTTGTTCTAAGACTTTTGTCTGGGATCAATGTGCTATTTACTTCCTAATGAAAGGCTGCAGTGGCCCCAAATTAAGACGGAGAAGTAATGCTTGAATTGACAGACTTTGCATTCATCTGTTAGGCCTTGTCCACACCTACGTTAATAACGCTAGGCAGGCAGGCAGGCAGGCAGGCAGGCAGGCAGGCAGGCAGGCAGGCAGGCAGGCAGGCAGGCAGGCAGGCAGGCAGGCAGGCAGGCAGGCAGGCAGGCAGGCAGGCAGGCAGGCAGGCAGGCAGGCAGGCAGGCAGGCAGGCAGGGGCAGGCAGAGGCAGGCAGAGGCAGGCAGGCAGGCAGGCAGGCAGGCAGGCAGGCAGGCAGACAGACAGACAGACAGACAGACAGACAGACAGACAGACAGACAGACAGACAGACAGACAGACAGACAGACAGACAGACAGACAGACAGACAGAACGGGCTCAATCTACAGGGCAAAGAAATTGTATCTACTGTACTGGATATCTTTGCATGTTTTTGATACATATTACTACATTCTAGGAAAACACACCATTGTGCTGTCATGCTGTCTAGTAGACGCACACCTCAATGTTAAATCTTGATTTTCGCAACAGGTGTCTAAGGGCCTACAACCTATGAAAATCCTATTCCTTGTTGATATTGCGCACTGTCATGAGTCATTGATGTCTGCCTTAGATGTATATTTCATTCAACCAGCCATACCGTTATGTCTTTCTTAGTAGCATCCAGGAAACAACATTCACAGTTTGAACAGCCTTTTTGGGGGCTTGATGAAAAGTTCATTTATTCATAATTTTGTAAGCCAATGTTGTGTGTGTGTGTGCTTTTATACATACAGTGTGTGTGTGTGTGTGTGTGTGTGTGTGTGTGTGTGTGTGTGTGTGTGTGTGTGTGTGTGTGTGTGTGTGTGTGTGTGTGTGTGTGTGTGTGTGTGTGTGTGTGTGTGTGTGTGTGTGTGTGTGTGTGTGTGTGTGTGTGTGTGTGTGTGTGTGTGTGTGTGTGCATACGTGTGTCTAAGTCATAAACAGAGAGCACAAAGGAACCTCAGAACACACTCGCAGCCACGAGGCAACCAGGTGATAGACGACTACCTCCAGAAAATGACTGCTGACCGTTAATCATGAAGTCTCACACATGTGTCCCAAGTGGCACCCTATGCTCTTTAGAACTTTGGTCAAAGGCAGTGCACTACATAGTGAATAGGGTGCCATTTGTGACACACCAAGTCTCAGAGTCTGCTCTTTGTGACTAACGTCTGACCAGGGAATCATTAACAGTCCCATTTTTGCCCCATGTGAAGAGCTACATGTGGCAATGCTGTTTATTTGATCCGTTTTTCAGGCAACAAAGAGATCTTTATAGCTCTTTCTTCACTGTGACATGAGGTGCAACCAGACGGGCTATTAAACAATAAAAACATAGCGGTTAAATAAATCAGTTTGATGTTCCATGTCCTTATTTACATCTAAGAAACTCCTCTCTGCACCTCACTGCCCATAAATCCATGATTGGAGTTGGTAATGTTGATTGGAGCGGAGACGCCCTGAGGCCTGAAGCCATAGCAGGCTGGCTGGATCTCAGCTCCGCATCCCGTTGAGATGAGTCAAACGCAGCAGGCAGGTTCCTCTCCTCCGTTGTGTCTCAGCCTTCCTCCACCTGGGTTCTGCCTGTGTTCCATGTGTTCCTGCTGGAACCTGGAACGACTAGCCCACAACACACACACACACACACGTACAAACACGCTGCATCACCGTCACGAATCACACGTGACTTAAACACGAGCGCAACGCTACACGGTCTCGCCAGAAGACATCAGCACGGAGCTGTCTTTCAGGAGAGATGGCATCTCTTTTTCACTGTCTCTCCTCAAACCCCAAAATTAGACTTAAAAAATGTGTGTCTTTGTCTCAAGATCAAACATGTTAGCCAGCGCTTCTTATCTTCGCCTCCGTTTAAGCTCTTTGTCTGTTAGCTTTATACTGCAGTGGAGCTCCCCTGTTAGACCTTAGCCATTAGCTTTATACTGCAGTGGAGCTCCCCTGTTAGACCTTAGCCATTAGCTTTATACTGCAGTGGAGCTCCCCTGTTAGACCTTAGCCATTGGCTTTATACTGCATTGGAGCTCCCCTGTTAGACCTTAGCCGTTAGCTTTATACTGCAGTGGAGCTCCCCTGTTAGACCTTAGCCATTAGCTTTATACTGCAGTGGAGCTCCCCTGTTAGGCCTTAGCCATTAGCTTTATACTGCAGTGGAGCTCCCCTGTTAGACCTTAGCCGTTAGCTTTATACTGCAGTGGAGCTCCCCTGTTAGACCTTAGCCATTGGCTTCATACTGCAGTGGAGCTCCCCTGTTAGACCTTAGCCATTGGCTTCATACTGCAGTGGAGCTCCTGCATTCACAATACCTGCTGTCCAGGAGAGACACTGTGGTCTCTTTACTGTGACACGGCCTGGGAGGGCGAGTGATGTATGAGTCACTGTGGAGTTCCACTGCGGGTGGAACAGACCAGATGGTTGGATTAGAGCTGCTCCTTCTTTAACGTTTTAGAACTATCTGACCACAAGGTATCTATCGTCTACCTGCATTTAAGTCTGTCTCTCTGTCTGTCTGCTTCTCTACCTTCCAGCATGCCTGTTTGTATACCAGACCGGTTCCCTGTCTGTGTGTCTGTCTAATGTTTCTTAACTATCTGACCCGAAGGTGTCTTTCACCAGCATGTCTTTGCGTCTGTCTAACTGTATGTCTCGCTATTTGCCTGCCTGCCTGCCTGTCTGTGTAAAGCTGGCCTGCAGCTTGAAGTCCACAGAGCTGTTTTGGGATGCAGCTCAACACTCCCCTAAAGCCAGAGGTCTCAGTCTTTGGACAGGAGATTAATTTCGTTTGGCCAGATTACAATACCTTAGAGGGCACACATGCAGGGACTGTGACCAAAACAAAGGACACAGCAAAATGTCTGTGTCTGTGTGCCAAGAGGCAGCATGTCACGCCCTGACCTTAGAGATCCTTTTTATGTCTCTGTTTTGGTTTGGTCAGGGCATGAGTTGGGGTGGGCATTCTATGTTTTCTATTTCTTTGTGTTTGGCTGGGTATGCTTCTCAATCAGGGACAGCTGTCCATCGTTGTCTCTGATTGGGAACCATACTTTAGGTGCCCTTTTTTCCCCACCTGTGTTTGTGGGAGGTTGACTTTGTTTAGAGCACTTTGCTTGTGAGCTTCACGGTTTGTTTTTTTGCAGTGTTTATTGTTTTGTTTGGCGTCATTTGGATTAATAAAAAAATGTACGCTCACCACGCTGCACCTTGGTCCACTCCTTCCACCTGCTGTGACACAGCATGAAAGTACGATAAAAAAAGCAAAAAAATGCAGTATTTATTATATATTTTGTACTTTTTTTTACTGCAACCGCCAACCACAGGAAGACTCAGGAGCCCGCTCTCAATGAGTGTAGACAGTATCGACAAATGGGGGGAGGAGAGGAAGTAGGGGGAACACATGGGTAACTGGGGGACACCGCCTTGATTGGGTAACTGATGTATAAATATTGATTGTAAAAAAAAGAAGCATATTAAATAAACATGACTGGTCAATTGTGTGAGTCAGGGGCTGGGCCCAAGCCTGTAGGTGGCCCAAGAGGCAAAACAAATACAAATATTCAATATGTTTTTTTTTATCCAATAACAGGGGCCTGCTCTCAATATTGAAAATGCACCAGAGACCATCATTGATCAATAGGTAAAAAAGAACTGTAGGATTAAGTTTTATCGCAAGCACATACATGTGACTGACAAAATAAAGGAAACACCAACATTAAAGGTTGCTAGGCCACCACGAGATGCCAGCACAGCGTCAATGCGCTATGGCATAGATTCTACGCGTGGATCTACTGTAAGACCATGCCAGGAAAATGCACCGCACACCATAACATATACTTTATATCCCTCATTTACTCAAGTGTTTCCTTTATTTTGGCAAATATCCGTATGCCTACATTCAGGAAGGTCGCAGTTTGGGCAGCATGAGTAGTCTTGTGGCCATTGACATATAGTCCATAGAAGAGTTTTGGAAAGTCTTAACTAGGCAATTTGACTGTTAAACTCATGGGTGTTCTAGCAATTGGCTGCCAGTCCTGCTTTGAATGGGAACTGCCATCTATGGATTATATTTCTATGGTTGGTTGCAGCTGTGTCACACCCTGATCTGTTTCACCTGTCTTGTGCTTGTCTCCACCCCCCCACCAGGTGGAGACAAGCATTATCCCCATTATCCCCTGTGTATTTATACCTGCGTTGTTTGTGTGTATGTTTCGTCAAGTCGTCCCAGTGTGTTTTACGTGAATTACCGTCACTCTGGTTTTGTTTTCTAGTCTTCCTAGTTCCGACCTTTCTGCCTGCCCAGAGCCTCAGCCCGCCTGCCATTCTGTCCCTTGTTGACTGTGCCTTGGATTACGAACCTCTGCTTGCCATTGACCTGCCCTATTGCGACCCTTTGTGATAATAAATATTCTGAGAACCGAACCACTGACCCAGCAGACTCAGACCAGCCACCTTTTGGTTGCTACATGATTCCAAATGTGTTATTTCATAGTTTTGATGTCTTCACTATATTATTCTAAAAAGGCACACACCTGTCTATATTCTCTGGTTTGATGAATCCAAGATTGAACTCTTTAGCCTGAATGCCAAGCATTACGTCTGGAGGAAACCTGGCACCATCTCTACAGTGAAGCAAGGTGGTGGCTGCATCATGCTGTGGGGATGTTTTTTAGAAGCAGGGACTGGGAGACTAGTCAGGATCGAGGGAAAGATGAACCGAGCGAGATCCTTAATGAAAACCTGCTCCAGAGCGCTCAGGATCTCAGACTGGGGGCGAAGGTTCACCTTCCAACAGGACATCGGCCCTAAGCACACAGCCAAGACAACGCAGGAGTGGCTTCAGAACAAGTCTCTGAATGTATTTAAGTGGCTCAACCAAAGCCCGGATTTGTACCTGATTGAACTTCTCTGGAGAGACCTGAAAATAGCTGTGCAGCAACGCTCCCCATCCGACTTGACAGAGTTTGAGAGGATCTGCAGAGAAGAATGGGAGAAACTCCCCAAATACAGGAGTGCCAAGCTTGTAGTGTCATATCCAAGAAGAATCGAGGCTGTAAACGCTGCCAAAGGTGTTTGAACAAAGTACTGAGTAAAGGGTCTGAATAAAAAAAATATTAAAAAGATGGCAACAAATTTAAAAAAACTTTATTTTTTGCTTTGTCATTATAGGGTATTGTGTGTAGATTGATGAGGGGGAAAAACAACAACATTTTAATCAATTACAGAATAAGGCTGTAACCTAAAAAAAGGGGAGAAAGTCAAGTGGTCTGAATACTTTCCAAAGGCACTGTACATACAGTATATGGGGGGGGCTATAAAAATACAAGACAGCCCAGGGGCCGTTGATTTCTTAATCCGTCCCTCTGCCTGTGTAAGTGTTTGTGTGTGTGTGTTCGCACATTGATGACCATGACTTCTTTCAGTAAACACAATTTTATTAGATATAATATTTATATATATATAGAACCACGGAAGAAAACATATGGTAGATTAATCTGATAGATATTGTATTGTCCTAGCTAATGCCGAGTAAACACGCGCTGGAAGGAAATTACGGTGATTTGAGGTCCAGATGTCACAATTAAATTGGAATTATTCAGCTGCATTCGACAAGAGCACGTTTCATTTCATGTTTGTGATTATTTGTGTACCTGCAACAGCTCTTCTTATGTAAGTAATTATGTGCAAGTGTTTATGACAGAATAAAAAATGTGGCATAAGACACAGATATAGCCTGAGATATCCGTCCATCCATCAAGCCATCCAGCAATTACACCAGCCATTTGTCCACCCATCTCTACAAACATCTAGTACTGGGTTGGACCCCTCTTTGCCTCCAGAACAGCCTGAATTCTTCGTTGTGGCGTTCAAATGTTGCTCAATTGGTATCAAGGGACCTAATGTGTGCCAGAAAAGCATTCCCCACACCATCACACCGCCGCCACCAGCCTGTACCATTGACACAAGGCAGGATGGGGCCGTGGATTCATGCTGCTTACGCCAAATCCTGACTCTGCCATCAGCATGACGCAACAGGAACCGGGATTCTTCAGACCAAGCTATGTTTTTCCACTCCTCAATTGTCCAGTGTTAGGGATTGCGTGCCCACTGGAGCCACTTCTTCTTGTTTTTAGATGAAAGGCAAAGGGGGGTCCGACCCGGTACTATACTGTATGTGTGTACCGAATAACTGACTGTATATTGCTCATTACTAAGCTTTAACCACACATTTATTTAATTTGTCATGCATAACAGCTGAGGGCTAGAATGCCAGGACCTCACTCGTTGCTATGCACGGAAGTATCAGGAAGGATTGAGGATTTTTACCCATTCATTAACCAACACCTGATGCCATTAGCCAAACTGTAATAATCCCTGGCGAAATGACAGTCAACTGGCACACACCATATGGTGCCCCACACTCAAAACCTCCCATGCTTAATTAATTGTAAATGTGTCCTTTTGCCTTGGGCACCAAATGCATTTTGGGTAATGAGATAATATAATAATACCATGAGCCGTTCTTAATTTGACTGAAAGTCCCTCATACATATGTGCTGAATTTGTTAATGATATCATTTGGCTAATGATGGATGAAACTAATGAACGGAATGCTATGGGTATATTTCAGTTGGAATGAGTCGTAATTGCCTCAATTGTTCTGTTTTAACTCGTTGTCATATTTCAAATCCCATGCCAATACCACGTTTGTTTATGCGGTGTCTACCCACGCACACACGTTCTGAATTCAGGAAACATCTACCTGTGAGTGGAGTGCAACTGGACATTTTTTATCACCCAAAATCGTTCCCATATCTCATTTGACTATGTGAGACAGGGTTTCGGAGATACTGCATGCTACGATTTAAGCTCTGTCGTGTGGGTTTAACTGAAATGACTCTTAGCTACAGCAGATCATTCAGACTTTCCGAGTATAGCAAGAAGAACCCGGTTGCAGCAGAGCCGTTCCGTGTTTGTCTGAATCCTAGGATGCCTTTGGGATCTCCATGGCACAGTGTGAACTACCTAAAAAGGGTTTTCAAGTGCAAATGGAACATTACAGGACACTCTCAATATGTGCGAGTCTCATTATCTTTGCTACATCTCGCACATCTGACACCCATCACCTGACGTGTTTCTAAATCAGGGCATGTGTTTGATCAAATAAAATAAAAATGGTAAGACTCCCTTCTATTAAACATGAAGTGTGAAATAAATGGATTGAGGGAGAATATTTCATGTATCTGTGATAGAGACTAGAATCTAGGCGTTTACATCAATGAAAATGACCACCGTATGCTTAAATCCCCACACCAGTAGAAATCCACTTTTTCAAGCTATAAGATGATGGCCAGAGCTTAACCATGATGTTGCACGATTTAAGTCAATAAGTCATAATGCTTGTCAAAGTATGATATATTTGGGCTTGAAGTGACAAATTCGAACTGCCCACTTCTTGCAAATCCGTGTGGAGGCAGTGTCTTTTCCTATTATATGACATACAACGTTTTTTTCAGCCTTAATTTGGTTTCAGGGCAGGGTATTGTTTGAATGTTACCACCCACCAGCATGGCATTGTTTATTAATCAGAAACAGCTGCAAAGTTATTCCTCTTAGCGAATGAGATGAGCCAAACAGCATTGTGTCCACTTGGCTGCCTGAGACATTAGGCAAATTAAAATAGGGGGTGCTACTTAGGTTTTTACACCTCAACTTTTTTAGCAGAAAATTATCCATTGGATCATTTGTGCATTTTCTCTTATCTTTAAGCTAGTCTGTATTAAAAAAAAAATTATATGACCAATTTAGCAAATGGTATAATTGCTTGATATGATAGAATTTTGCAAACACGCTTCCATCGTCGCCCCAGGATGAATGGTTTTGGCCACTAAAGTTTGGCTTCACTACACGCTCCACTGCTTTGATTGGTGCAACTTTAGCTGGAAAACACAAGTGTCTATCTAGATAATGACAAGTCACCCGCAAAAGAAAATTCAAGGAACTTACTATACAGTGGAACAAAAAAGTATTTAGGCAGCCACCAATTGTGCAAGTTCTCCCACTTAAAAAGATGAGAGAGGCCTGTCATTTTCATCATAGCTACACTTCAACTATGACAGACAAAATGAGAATGAAAAAAAATCCAGAAAATCACATTGTTGGATTTTTTATGAATTTATTTGCAAATTATGGTGGAAAATAAGTATTTGGGGCTGTTGCTGGGCAACACGGACTTTCAACTCCCTCCAAAGATTTTCTATGGGGTTGAGATCTGGAGACTGTCTAGGCTACTCCAGGACCTTGAAATGCTTCTTACGAAGCCACTTCTTCATTGCCCTGGCAGTGTGTTTGGGATCATTGTCATGCTGAAAGACCCAGCCACGTTTCATCTTCAATGCCCTTGCTGATGGAAGAAGGTTTTCACTCAAAATCTCACAATACATGGCCCCATTCATTCTTTCCTTTACACGGATCAGTCGTCCTGGTCCCTTTGCAGAAAAACAGCCCCAAAGCATGATGTTTCCACCCCCATACTTCACATTAGGTATGGTGTTCTTTGGATGCAACGCAGCATTCTTTGTCCTCCAAACACGATGAGTTTTTACCAAAAAGTTATATTTTGGTTTCATCTGACCATATGACATTCTCCCAATGCTCTCTAGCAAACTTCAGATGGGCCTTGACATGTACTGGCTTAAGCAGGGGGACACTGCAGGACTTGAGTCCCTGGCGGCATAGTGTGTTACTGATGGTAGGCTTTGTTACTTTGGTCCCAGCTCTCTGCAGGTCATTCACTAGGTCCCTCCGTGTGGTTCTGGGATTTTTGCTCACCGTTCTTGTGATAATTTTGACCCCACGGGGTGAGATCTTGCGTGGAGCCCCAGATCGAGGGAGATTATCAGTGGTCTTGTATGTCTTCCATTTCCTAATAATAATTGCTCCCACAGTTGATTTCTTCAAACCAAGCTCCTTACCTATTGCAGATTCAGTCTTCCCAGCCTGGTGCATGTCTACAATTTTGTTTCTGGTGTCCTTTGACAGCTCTTTGGTCTTGGCCATAGTGGAGTTTGGAGTGTGAGTGTTTGAGGTTGTGGACAGGTGTCTTTTATACTGATAACAAGTTCAAACAGGTGCCATTAATACAGGTAACGAGTGGAGGACAGAGGAGCCTCTTAAAGAAGAAGTTACAGGTCTGTGAGCACCAGAAATCTTGCTTGTTTGTAGGGGACCAAATACGTATTTTCCACCATAATTTGCTAATTAATTCATTAAAAATCCTACAATGTGATTTTTTTCTGGATTTTTTTTTCTCATTTTGTCTGTCATAGTTGAAGTGTACCTATGATGAAAATGTCAGGCCTCTCATCTTTTTAAGTGGGAGAACTTGCACAATTGGTGGCTGACTAAATACTTTTTTGCCCCACTGTAAGTCATTTGCGGCGTGCATGATCATGAGCAAAGTCATTGTAGCCTATCATTCCACTTCCCCTGTGAGAACCATGAGAAGAGGCTGACTTGACTTTGCTGTTCCTGCCAGCAGCCGATCTACCAAAGGTTGCAACGTGTCCATTGCAATTTAGAAAAACGTATATCAGGGGTCATCTTATTATTTCGATTACGATTTCTACTAAACTATATGGAATTGTTTTAAGAAGGTCATACCAAGGATAATTTTCCTATTTGATTTCTCATTTTAAGAACCCTTGAAGTACAAAATAATATATATTTTTTAAGTACATATGCATGCAATAACATTTACATTTACATTTAAGTCATTTAGCAGACACTCTTATCCAGAGCGACTTACAAATTGGTGCATTCACCTTATGACATCCAGTGGAACAGTCACTTTACAATAGTGCATCTAAGTCTTAAAGGGGGGGTGAGAGGGATTACTTATCCTATCCTAGGTATTCCTTAAAGAGGTGGGGTTTCAGGTGTCTCCGGAAGGTGGTGATTGACTCCGCAATAACAGATGAACTACATTGTACAAATAAATCAAAAGGAAGTTTGTTCTGAAGTGTCTGTCCTATATCTTAGAGGACAAAAATCTAAAAGCAACATGTAAAGTGTTGGTCCCATGTTTCATGAGCTGAAACAAAAGATCCCTGAAATGTTCCATATGCACAAAAAGCTTGTTTCTCTCAAATGTTGTCCATTTCTGGGGGGTGGGGAATGGAATTAATTGTATTTGTATTTTTTTCTATGGGAGGGGTCTCAAATGGTTGGAACAGCTATTGGGGAACTGTGGGGGGGATCTTGGAGGGTTCGGGTTAACGTTTTTTTGGCCTGGTGGGAGATCTGTCAACATGCCCTTGAGTGGGGCATTAACCCTGGATGCTTCTGTGTGTCGCTCTGAATGAAAGTCTATTGTAGGTTTCGGATATTTAAAAAAAATGCATTCTCTAAAATGGGTGCTAAGGAGTATTTCTGTCTGTAATAAAGCCCTCCAAAAAACGAATTATGATTGGCTGGGCCTGGCTCCCCAGTGGGTGGGCCTATGCCCTCCCAGTCACACCCATGGGTGCGCGCACCCCTGCCCAGGCATGTGAAATCCATAGATTAAGGCCTAATGAATGTATTTCAATTGACTGATTTCCTTATATGAACTGTAACTCAGTAAAATCTTTGAAATTGTTACATGTTGCGTTTATATTTTTTGGGTCTTTATATGGGTCTTTATAGCAACATACACATTCATTTAGAACCTTATGAGCATGGTTCCTTGTAGAACATTCATAAGAGGTTCTACATAGCATCAAAAAGTGTTCCACTATGGCCATAAGCCAAATAACCCTTATTTAGCACTATACCTGTATAGAAACATTGTGTGTGTGTGTGTGTGTGTGTGTGTGTGTGTGTGTGTGTGTGTGTGTGTGTGTGTGTGTGTGTGTGTGTGTGTGTGTGTGTGTGTGTGTGTGTGTGTGTGTGTGTGTGTGTGTGTGTGTGTGTGTGTGTGTGTGTGTGTGTGTGTGTGTGTGTGTGTGTGTGCGTGTGTGCAGTGACCACAGCTCTCCACTGCTCACTGCCAATAAGAGTAGTCAACTGCCAACTGTCTGTCAGTTTCTGTGGATCCACGGAATCTTGACTGCCTTCCAAATACATCTGTGAAAATAGTTGGACTTCCATCTCCCAGTAGCTCTTTCCCAAGGAAATCCATAATTCACGTTATTGTACTATGATTTATTTAGGCTCTCTTGTGGCAATTTAGCACTTTTCTCTTGACTCAAGGCCTCTTATGCAGCTGATGTTAATGTTTCATAACAATTGCTTCCTAGAAATAGATGATTTGTGTTAATGTCATATCTCAAGACACATACAGTTGTACTCTCTAGTTAGAGTGAACTCTTACGATAACCCCTACACCTAAGAGTCACGTGACAGAGCCCAGAATTGTGATGTACAATATATTTAGAAGTAACACATCAATGGAAGGATCTTCCTTTATGCCAGTAAACACACAGTGTGTTTCATAAGAACCAATAGAATAGTCTGTGCATTAACATGTTTAATCACCTGTTGTGACTAGAGGGCAGTATTTTAATTTTTGGAGAAAAAAAAACGTTCCTGTAATAAATGGGATATTTTGTCAGGACAAGATGCTAGAATATGCATATAATTGACAGCTTAGGATAGAAAACACTAATGTTTCCAAAACTGTAAAAATATTGTCTGTGAGTATAACAGAACTGATGTTGCAGGCGAAAGCCTGAGAAAAATCCAATCCGTAAGTGCCTCAAGTTTTGAAAGCGCTGTGTTCCTATGCGTCCCGATTGAGCAGTGGATGGGCTATGAACCAGATTACTCTTTCTCCGTATTCCCGAAGGTGTCTACAGCATTGTGACGTAGTTTTACGCATTTATGTTGAAGAATACCCGTAAGCGGCTACATTGCGCAAGTGGTCACCTGATGCTCCCAGAGAGATTCTCGTGTAAAATACAATACAGAGGTAGCCATTACTCCAATCGTTCCTACTGAAAAACGAATTGTCCCGATGGAAATATTATCGAATAGATAATTGAAAAACACATTGAACATCAAAGGTAAACAATTGAATTTGATTGGTTTTCTGATTTCCGTGACCAAGTTACCTGCTGCTAGCTGGACAGAATGCTATGCTAGGCTATCGATAAACTTACACAAATGCTTGTCTAGCTTTGGCTGTAAAGCATATTTTGAAAATCTGAGATAACAGGGTGGTTAACAAAATGCTAAGCTGTGTCTTAATATATTTCATTTGTGATTTTCATGAATAGGAATATTTTCTAGGAATATTTACGTCCGTTGCGTTATGCTAATTAGTGTCAGGCGATGATTACGCTCCCTCATGCGGGATGGAGAGTCATTAGAGGTTTAACATAGATACGGGCATTATTATCAAATCATTAACATACCTTTTTTGTGATCATATTAGATCAGCATCACATGTAATTGGACATTGCTCCTTTCATTGCCATTGACCTTTTTGCTGAAGGACTGTAGGTCATTTTCATGTAAAGGACCCATGAGCACCAACATGTGAAGTTTATTGGAGCATGTACAATTAGGTGTCAAATGAAAGCTAAGTGGGTTTTTTTTAATTAAGGGATATATACATGTTTCAACCATTTTCCATCCAGATTTTTGGAGGAATAAGAGAAGGCTTTGATTTCGGGTCAAACAGATGGACAGATGGAAACGGGGTATTAGAAAATATCTACCGGGAAAAGACATAAAAATACATCAAAACACTGTCACGCCTGCTCCCTCTCTTCCCCTCTGGTGCTCGAGGCTCCCCAGCATTGAGCACTCTTGCCATCAGCTTTACGCACACCTGCCTTCCCCCATCACGAGCATCAGCGATTATTGGACTCACCTGGACTCAATCACCTCTGTAATTACCTTCCCAAAATTTGTCTGGTTCCCCGCTATGTTCCCTGCTTCTGCATTGATTGACTGATGTCCTTGTATACCCATGTGCTGATGCTGTTCCTGTCTTGTTTTATGTCTGTTCCTGATTAAACGTTTGACTCCCCATAGCTGCTTCTCATCCCCGGCGTCGGTCCTAACAATCATGATAATGTTGAAATAAAGACTCCTGCCTACTAATATCAACACTTACAGTATATTTAGTTATGGAGAAATGTTTATGCCTTCTTTAAGTTTAAGAAACATTGCCTTGTGCATTGAAATATGTTTTATTATTTAAAATGTCTCTCCTTATAAAGGCTCTTGTCGAAAGGAGTGGACCAATGCGCAGCGTGGAAAATGTTCATGATTTGTTTTTGTTTTTTTAAACACTCAAACAAAATAACCAAAGTGAAAACCAAAGTGCACAGTTCTGTCAGGTACAGACACTAAAAAGAAAACAAGATCCCACAAAACCCAAAAGGAAAATTAAAACTTATGTGATCTCCAATCAGAGACAACGATAGACCGCTGCCTCTGATTGGGACCCACACACACACACACACACACGGCCAAAAACAAAGAAATAGAAAACATAGACTTTCCCACCAGAGTGACACCCTGACCTAACCAAACATAGAGAATAAAAAGGATCTCTAAGGTCAGGGCGTGACACCCCTTAACCTCTCTGGGATATGTGGGACGCTAGCCAATGAAAATGCAGAGCGCCAAATTGAAATAAATTACTAGAAAAATCAAACTTTCATGAAATCACACATGCAAGATAGCAAATTAAAGCTACACTTGTTGTGAATCCAGCCAACATGTCCAATTTCAAAAAGGCTTTTTGGCGAAAGCAAACGATGCTATTATCTGAGGATAGCACCATAGTAAACAAAGAGAGAGAAGCATATTTCAACCCTGCAGCGCGACACGAAACACAGAAAAAAATATAATTCATGCCTTACCTTTGACGAGCTTCTTTTGTTGGCACTCCAATATGTCCCATAAACATCACAAATGATAATTTTCTTTGATTAATTCTGCCGATATATATCCAAAATGTCAATTTATTTGGCGCGTTTGATCCAGAAAAACACCGGTTCCAACATGCGCAATGTGACTACAAAATATCTCAAAAGTTACCTGGAAACTTTGCCAAAACATTTCAAACTACTTTTGTAATACAACTTAGGTATTTTTTTACGTAAATAATCAATAAAATTGAAGACGGGATGATATGTGTTCAATACAGGTGGAAAACAAACTGTAGCAAGCTTTCTGGTCACGCGCCTCTATCTAACAGCACACTTCAAGTTACCCTCATTCAAGATGGCCGTACTTCTTCATTACACAAAGGAAAAATCTCAACCAATTTCTAAAGACTTTTGACATCTAGTGGAAGAGATAGGAACTGCAAGAAGGTCTCTTAGAAATCTGCATTCCCAATGAAAACTCATTGAAAAGAGTGTGACCTCAAAAAAGAAAATCTGAATGGTTTGTCCTCAAGGTTTTTGCCTGCTAAATAAGTTATGTTATACTCACAGACATGATTCAAACAGTTTTAGAAACTTCAGAGTGTTTTCTATCCAATACTAATAATCTACTAATAATTTGCATATCTTATCTTATCTTATCTTAAATTTGGGCATGCATTTCACCCGGACGTGAAAATACTGCCCCCTGTCATCAAGAAATTAATGAGGAGGGAGGATATTGATAGATCACAGAAGTAACACTTAAAGATAGACCTACCAATTAGTTCTAATGTTTTTACTGATATTCATTTTGTTTATGAATTTGTAAGTGATTAAAATGTGAAATTCCATTACCAGATTGGTAACATAATTTCCTAAAAAATTGGTAACAGAATTTCTGCAATTGATTGGCTACAATGGGAAATCATAGTAATCATACATTTGAACAGTAAAGCACAGTACAGCACAATAGAGCAAAGTAAAGAAAAGTAATGTATAGTTCAGTATGTTACATTACTGTACATTAGAGTCAAGTTCAGTACTGTACATAGTAGAGCACACTAGAGTACTACTATAATCTACTGCACTGTACTCTACTGTACCCTATTCTACTGCACTGAACTATACTGTACTGTACTGAACTTTACTGTTCTAAACTGAACTCTACTCTAAAGTTCTGTGCTGTACGGTATTCTACTGTACTCTACTGTGATGTACTTCGATGTCCAAACATGTGAAAGATAGATGTTTATGATTGGTTCAGATTTGGTCTTGTCCGGACCAACCAAATTTGGTCTTGTTTGGGGGTAGAACTCTTTTAATAATAACCAGTATGTAGAATAATACCCAAATATACAAAGGATTATATAGCATATTTATATATTTTGTAAATATTGAGCATACATCAACATGATGAGAATTACATTTATGTGTAGTACAGGGACCCACGATGTAATTCCCTTACCAGAATTATGTTACCGAGTGTAAATCCTCTTCACTTACTGTAGTTCAATAACCAAAAGAGATAGGTTCTTTCTGCAGACATCTTTAAATCTTAATTCTGAGCAGATATTTAACAGAGTTTTTGGAAAATATGGACACAAAAAAAAAGGGAGATTTTACCGAAATTCTGTTATCATCTGCACAGGTCTTCCAGTAAATGTGTTTCTGTAACATGTTCAGTGTAAATTGTTAAAAGTAGTCCTGGTGCATCGAGTTGTATGGTTTGTTAAACTTGGAAATCAATTTTTAAAAATGTGGAATACATTTTAGGTGAAAAAACAGAGTCTCCGCGTAATTTCCTGGAATTGTGGAATTGCTCTGTTCAGACATACCATGGGACCAGCGTTATAATATTACAAGCACAACCTGTCTGTGCCCTTGGGCCAATCACAAAATGTAATAGACACAAGCTGTATAATGTGTTTTACATAATTTGCTTTGAGGGAATTAACATTATTTGCCTCAAACAAGTCTGTTAGATAGGCCATTTGCTGGGTTTAAAAGTTCCGTTTTGTACATAAAATGTTATAATGGAACTGTTTGTTGTAACTACTATACAAGCCACGTTTGGCATTTAAATGGCTTCTTGTATCTAATCTTCCCTCACACAGCTAAACTCAGCAAAAAAAGAAATGTCCTCTCAAAGTCTCAGTCTCTATGGGGGGTACCACAGGCTTCAATTCTCGGGCCGAATCTTTTATCTGTATATATCAATGACATCGCTCTTTCTGTGGGTGCAGAAATATCAATGATGTCACTCTTTCTGTGGGTGCAGACGACACCATTCTGTATACATCTGGCCCTTCTAAAGACACTGTGTTAACAAACCTCCAAACAAGCTTCAATGCCATACAATATTTCGCAACAATTTTGAATTGAACCCAGTCTGTCACACCAGAAGGTAAGACCAACTCTAGCAGGGCACAGCCTTAATCTGGCTCATTTGGGTGATGGCCATAGCATAGTCTGCCACTGGTCAGATAAGGACATAGGCTACTCTAGTGTTGCCCTAATCTTAGAAGGACAGAAGGACAGTTCCGAGCCATAAACCCTCAGTGTATTAGATTTGAAGGACAGTTCAGATCCATAACCCTCAGTGTATTAGATTTGAAGAACAGTTCAGATCCCTGACCCTCAGTGCATTAGATTAGAAGGACAGTTCAGATCCCTAACCCTCAGTATATTAGATTAGAAGAACAGTTCAGATCCCTAACCCTCAGTGCATTAGATTAGAATAACAGTTCAGATCCCTAACCCTCAGTGTAATAGATTAGAAGAACAGTTCAGATCCCTAACCCTCAGTGTATTAGATTAGAAGAACAGTTCAGTCCCAAACCCTCAGTGTATTAGATCAGAAGGATGGTTCAGAGCCTTAGCCCCTCAGTGTATTAGATTAAAAGAACAGTTCAGATCCCTAACCCTCAGTGTATTAGATTAGAAGAACAGTTCAGATCCCTAACCCTCAGTGTATTAGATTAGAAGAACAGTTCAGATCCCTAACCCTCAGTGTATTAGATTAGAAGAACAGTTCAGATCCCTAACCCTCAGTATATTAGGTCAGAAGGACAGTTCAGAGCCTCAACCCCTCAGTATATTAGATTTGAAGGACAGTTCAGAGCCTTAGCCCCTCAGTGTATTAGATTAGAAGGACATTTCAGAGCCTCAACCCCTCAGTATATTAGGTCAGAAGGACAGTTCAGAGCCTCAACCCCTCAGTATATTAGATTAGAAGGACAGTTCAGAGCCTCAACCCTCAGTGTATTAGATTAGAAGAACAGTTAAGATCCCTAACCCTGAGTGTATTAGATTAGAAGAACAGTTCAGATCCCTAACCCTCAGTGCATTAGATTAGAAGAACAGTTCAGATCCATAACTCTCAGTGTATTAGATTAGAAGAACAGTTCAGATACATAACCCTCAGTGTATTAGATTAGAAGAACAGTTCAGATACATAACCCTCAGTGTATTAGATTAGAAGAACAGTTCAGATACATAACCCTCAGTGCATTAGATTAGAAGAACAGTACAGATCCATAACTCTCAGTGTATTAGATTAGAAGAACAGTTCAGATACATAACCCTCAGTGTATTAGATTAGAAGAACAGTTCAGATCCCTGACCCTCAGTGTATTAGATTAGAAGGACAGTTCAGATCCCTAACCCTCAGTGTATTAGATTAGAAGAACAGTTCAGTGCCAAACCCTCAGTGTATTAGATCAGAAGGATGGTTCAGAGCCTTAACCCCTCAGTGTATAAGATTAGAAGGACAGTTCAGAGCCATAACCCTCAGTGCATTAGATTAGAAGAACAGTTCAGATCCCTAACCCTCAGTGTATTAGATTTGAAGGAGAGTTCCGAGCCATAATCCCTCAGTGTATTAGATTATAAGGATAGTTCAGATCCCTAACCCTCAGTGTATTAGATTAGAAGGACAGTTCAGATCCCTAACCATCAGTGTATTAGATCAGAAGGACAGTTCAGAGCCTCAACCCCTCAGTATATTAGATTAGAAGGACAGTTCAGAGCCTTAACCCTTCAGTGTATTAGATTAGAAGGACAGTTCAGAGCCTTAGCCCCTCAGTGTATTAGATTAGAAGGACAGTTCAGAGCCTCAAACCCTCAGTATATTAGATTAGACGACAGTTCAGAGCCTCAACCCCTCAGTATATTAGGTCAGAAGGACAGTTCAGAGCCTTAACCCCTCAGTGTATTAGATTAGAAGGACAGTTCAGAGCCATAACCCTCCGTGTGTTAGATCAGAAGGACAGTTCAGAGCCTTAGCCCCTCAGTGTATTAGATTAGAAGGACAGTTCAGAGCCTCAACCCCTCAGTATATTAGATTAGAAGGACAGTTCAGAGCCATAACCCTCAGTGTATTAGATTAGAAGGACAGTTCAGAGCCATAACCCTCCGTGTATTAGATTAGAAGGACAGTTCAGAGCCTTAGCCCCTCAGTGTATTAGATTAGAAGGACAGTTCAGAGCCATAACCCTCAGTGTATTAGAAGGACAGTTCAGAGCCATAACCCTCAGTGTATTAGATTAGAAGGACAGTTCAGAGCCTTAGCCCCTCAGTGTATTAGATTAGAAGGACAGCTCAGAGCCATAACCCTCTGTGTATTAGATTAGAAGGACAGTTCAGAGCCTTAGCCCCTCAGTGTATTAGATTAGAAGGACAGTTCAGAGCCATAACCCTCAGTGTATTAGAAGGACAGTTCAGTCCTTCAGGTCCTCACTAAGCAGTGATCTGCTGACTGCCGCTATTTCCCCTCTGGGCCATTCTCTCCCAGGTTTGCCGCAACCTTCCCACATCCATTAATAACACACTCTTTCAGATCCCGAGATGGCCACCAGTCAGTTATAAATCATAGGTGAGGATGTGTGGGCTTCAATGGAACCTTTGTTCTGCTTCTAATGGAACAAAGATCAATGGCGACTTCCAAATCTGGGCGTTGATGTTCCCTTTTTCTGCACTGTTAAACTGCTTTCATGCAGTCAGCAAATTGCTTTGGCCAAGATTGATGTTGTGGTGTGTGTGTGTGTGCGTGCCAGTGTGCGCGCGTGTTTGTGTGTGTGTGTGTGTGTGTGTGTGTGTGTGTGTGTGTGTGTGTGTGTGTGTGTGTGTGTGTGTGTGTGTGTGTGTGTGTGTGTGTGTGTGTGTGTGTGTGTGTGTGTGTGTGTGTGTGTGTGTGTGTGTGTGTGTGTGTGTGTGTGTGCACGCATGCGCGTGTGTGTGTGTGCGTGTCTGCGTACATGTGTGGACAATGAGAGAAAGACTCAGTTGTTTTTAATTGGTGAACTGCAGAAAGCTGAGTCATCTCTCGTCTACACAAGTCCATACCCTGATTTAATTTGTGGTAGTCAAACCACTATGCAGTGACGGATCTGTAGTGCTTCAAGTTACTTTACAAATCAGGAAATCCTACTAAATCTCTCGCACGCACGCACACACACACACACACAAACATAGTAATACTCCTAATAGCCTCTCCTGTACATCCATGAATCGGAAATGAATTGCTTACCTATCCTGTAGGAGCTGCATTCTGCTTGCCGGTCAAATTTCACACCTGACTGTGCCTTTGAATGATGTGAAAGATCAAAGTGCTCTATCTCACCACTTCCTACTGTGACTTCACAGCCTATGGTCAGGGAGCTCATGCTTGAGGAACTTACCGGTAACGGTCCAAACGTCCGGTTGTCAGGAAGAAAGACCACATCCCATGAAGGCTCCCACTGCAGTGTGTGTTGACTGCATTGATGTTCACATAGTGGCTATGCACATTGGGCTGTACAGACATTCTCACCAGAATGTCACATTCCTTTGTGCTGAAATAGGCACCCATCTCACGTCTTGTGGAAGTGTGGAATATAGGCTTCTGGCCAAACCGATTGCTACTCGATCAAGTTCCTTATACTATTGCCAGATAACCGTTAGGGTTAGGGATCTTTTTTATGTAGTTTTCTTTTTCAGACCTCTAAAAAACGTTGTCTTACAACCATTACACAACCTGACCGTGACATGACAAAGCATCCAGTTTTGCCCACATTAAGTGTCATGTACAGTACTATAGGCTCGTGAGTAGCATTACTTAGAATACATGGATATAAAGATGTTTTTCACTCCAGGGATCCATATTCAATGTAATTGTCAATCGAAGCAACTCAGCGTGTGATCGCATTACACTCAAAATTAAACACACCATAATTACTGTAAGGAATTGAAGAGTTTATTTCCAAATGCTATATCCACACATTTTTCACAAGCAATGATTGATTATGGGTACCTTCATGTGACTGTAAAATATTACTGTTCTCAGATTTTTCATTCATAGGTTTTTAGATATGTCTTATTATAGATTTGTACAAAACGCAATATATCCATTGTTTAGCTGTATACTGTATACTTTCACTGTGATGTATGGTTGTCTCACCTAGATATCTTACTGTAGGATCAATGCACTATCCAGATACCATATTGATGTATTGAATCATTGAAAAAAAAATTAAGTCACAAATGTATCATTTGTACAGTTCTTTCTTAAAAAATATAGTTATTTGTGACATGTACGTGTCTAAAACCGAGCAGTGTGCCGGTGTGCCTGACACCTACTACCATAGGCATTTCAATCTTTTGTCTTGCCCATTCACCCTCTGAATGGCACACACACACAATCCATGTCTCACATGTCTCAAGCCTTAAAAATTCTGCTTTAACCTGTCTCCTCCCCTTCATCTACCCTGATTGAAGTGGATTTAACAAGTGACATTAATAAGGGTTCATAGCTTTCACCTGGATTCCGCTTGGTTAGTTCATGTCATGAAAAGGTCTTCCTAATGTTTTGTACATTCAGTGTATAGCGTTTAGCAAAAACAATAGATGATTATGTGTCTCTCTGAAATGAAACCATCAAGTGATAGATATCAAAACAATACAGTACATGTCTGTCATTGAAAAACCCAGTGTCATGATTAGATTGTGAAAAAACACGCCAATCTGTTTCATACATTCTTAAAACAATAGAAGCTAATTTTGCAACATTTCTGAAAATGGATAAACAGCATTTTGGAATGAAACTCTTCAGTTAGTCACACTATCATCAAATGAATTGATATGATTAAAGCCATGGCACAATCGTTAGATTTTAAAACTGAGCCTTTCATCAGCTTTTAAATGCCATACAATGGCTTGCTTGTAGTTCCTAAGACGTTTATTTGAAGACCCGTAAGTATTAGATGATGAGTAATAAAAGACCGGCTAAATATCAGATTCGTTCTCAACGAGGGAGTTAAAGTCATGACCTGACACGGTGTTGAAAATGGAGTGAAACAGGGTCATGTTCAGTAGGGCACACCGTGGCCAAACGCCCAGCTGGTTTTCTCCCAGTTTGGCGCCTAAATGAACAGGACTCCTGACTGCAGATGTCTTCATTGACTTCAATCGCGTGTGTTGTTCATGCAGCAGGTTGGAACAGGTACAGTGCAGTCTAATTGGTGTAAAACCATTCATGTTACTGCAAAGCCCTAAGGATTACTCATTTGCTCTCGAGGTACTTGTGACGCATAATGGCCTCCCAAAGCACAAGTTTAGGGGAGAAAGTTATGCAAATCGGTGTCCATTTTAGGACAGAGGTACAGTAAGATCATTTCCCTCCAGCCTCTAAAGTTGCTGTCTAACACTAAAAGCACAGGCAATCATTTTGACTGTGTATTATTTGAAATTTGAAATAGCTCTGCCATTTTTAAAGTCATGCCCTCTCCGTCCTGGACCTTACCTAAATAAGTGTATTTAACGCACATACCTGTATATTGTTTGAATTTTGACATCACAAACAGAATTTGTGGTATAAGCCGTTCTGAGAGGACACGTCATGTCACAGACGCAGGGAAACAGAGCGCCAAAAGACCATATTCAGAGGTTTCTGAAAAATAACAAAAATATAAAATATCACTTTTTCCATGAATAGCCGCTGTTCCATGCTCTCCATAGGTGAGCATGCGGCAGAAAACAGCCTACAGTAACATAAACAAATGAAAATGCTATTTGTCTAATGTTACCTTCATCAAGACAACCAAATGATTATTTTCGGTGACTTCAGTAACCCAGGCAGAGTGATATGAGTCATCTGCTGTCAGCTAGCTAGCTAACATAACCAGAACCGACAGGCTGTGAGAGCTTTGCAGCTTTGCAGTGAGTAGAACTACTCCATAAAACATGGCCGCCGTTTCACCCTTTGATCTCAATTTGGATCAGATGAAACCCTGTCTCTGGATTATCCCTGAGAGTGGTGGGATTTGTTTTCATTTCCATACACTGGCCGCGTGGCTAGTAAAGCAGTTAGCTGTGGTCGTCTCCCACGGATTGTCTTCAAAGCTAATATGATGATCCAAACAACTGTCAGCGTATAGATTCTCATGACAAAGATTATTATTGCCTAACCTGGTCCTGTACTGTATGTGCTGTTGCCATCTCTTCAATCATTGTCATGTGATAGAGGAGTTGCTACAGCACAGTAGTTGGCTACAAGACATACCGTATTTGGCTACCGAACATACAGTAGTTGGCTACAGCACTGTAGTTGGCTACAGCACAGTAGTTGGCTACAACACATACAGTAGTTTGCTACAGCACATACAGGGAGTGGCTACAGCACTATAGTTGGCTACAGCACATACAGTAGTTGGCTACAACACAGTAGTTGGCTACAGAACATACAGGAGGTGGCTATAGCACAGTAGTTGTCTACAAAGCTTGCAGGAGGTGGCTACAACACAGTAGTTGGCTACAGAACATACAGGAGGTGGCTATAGCACAGTAATTATCTACAAAGCTTGCAGGAGGTGGCTACAGCACAGTAGTTGGCTACAGCACATACATTAGTTGGCTACAGCACAGTAGATGGCTACAGAACATACAGTATTTGGCTACAGCACAGTAGTTGGTTACAGCACAGTAGTTGGTTACAGTACATACATTAGTTGGCTACAGCACAGTAGTTGGCTACAGCACAACAGTTGGCTACAGCACAGTAGATGGCTACAACACATACAGTAGTTGGCTACAGCACATACAGGAGGTGGCTACAGCACAGTAGTTGGCTACAGCACAGTAGTTAGCTACAGCACAGTAGTTGGCTACAGCACAATAGTTGGCTACAGCACATACAGTAGATGGCTACAGAACATACAGTAGTTGGCTACAGTATAGTAGTTGGCCACAGCACAGTTGTTGGCTACAGCACATACAGTTGTTGGCTACAGCATAGTAGATGGCTACAGAACATACAGGAGTTGACTACAGCACAGTAGTTGCTACAGCACAGTAGATGGTTACAGAACATACAGAAGTTGGCTACAACACATACAGTAGTTGGCTACAGCACAGTAGTTGGCCACGGCACAGAAGTTGGCTACAGCACATACAGAAGTTGGCTACAGCACAGTAGTTGGCAACAACACATACAGTAGTTGGCTACAGCACAGTAGTTGGCTACAGCACACACAGTAGTTGACTACAGCACAGTAGTTGGCTACAGCACATACAGTAGTTGGCTACAGCACAGTAGTTGGCCACAGCACAGTAGTTGGCTACAGCACAGTAGTTGGCTACAGCACAGTAGTTGGCTACAGCAGACACAGTAGTTGGCTACAACACATACAGGAGGTGGCAACAGCACGTTAGGCATGAGACAGTGTTTCCGCGTCCTTTCATTTAAAAAAATTAAATTATGTTGTGGAATCAACGTGTAAAACTAATTTGGATCTGCAAAAGGTCATCAACATAAAGGATATTTGTTCCCCTCAGTTTGGGAACCGCTGCCATTGAACACCAGCTACAGTAACAAAAACAAGCAGATTGAGTAGGTAATTCAGTGCTGGGCTGAGCCCTGATTACCTCCCCATAAGCCTTACTTTGACGCCAATATGATGACCTCACAGACTGACTGAGAGACCCAAAGAGGATCTTCATAATCCAATTTATTTGGTGAATAGGTCTTCTTTAAGATAATCTCTTTACAGGTTTGTGCAGATAGATGAGCTCATGTTTGGCTGGGTTATATTCATTTGCGAATAATGTAGCAAAACGTTTTTCAACCAACTGAAACCAAAAGGGAGCATTTTTCATCAGACTAGTTCAGGTTGTCCCTCTTTGATTCAGACCGTTTTCCTCTGTTTGGTGCCTTATGAATATGACCCTGTTATAGAACCGAGAGTGTAGAGTGGAGTTCCCTGCATGGCGATGATTGAGTAGCAGGAAGAGTCAGGACTCTTGGCCAACTGTGTCACATATTAACTAGATTATCCTGGATAAGACACACTCTAAGTCTGGATAAGATATAGCCTATATCCCCCATTTTAGCCTACAGTATTCTCTTAATGCTCTACACTTAGGTTGCAAACCCCTGCTGGAATTGTATAAGCAGTATAGCTTATTTTTTTACATATTTTATTTGATTTTAAAACCACATCTGAGCTACCTTTTATGCAGGTGCATTGGTAACAGTTGAATAACATGAGAAAAAAAGAAGAAACCCACACTCTGCTCTTGCTAGTATCACTGCTCTTTAATAAGCTTTACGTATCAGTCCCAAGGCCTTTGCACACACTTTATTAGAATATTTAGGAATTACACATTGTTATATTTGGTAACACTTACTTACTTTCCCTTGACTCCAACCCCATTGGTTGCATGTAACGGACGTGGGTGGAGCTGTGTCTACATAAGGGTGCACTTTACCTACATAAACTCGGAGAAAGGCGGCGAGGCAGATACCTAAAGCTTTTTTAAAGAGCAGCGATGCTACCAAGAGCGGTGTGCGGGTTTCTCCTTTTTTCTCTTTTCTTTTCTTTATAAGAAACCATAAAATACAGAAAGCCATATAAAAATGGGTGTTGTCTCACAAATAAGTGCAGTGGCTGTGTCAGCACATTCCTGTTAACATCCGTTTTGAAAAGTAGTTTGTGGCTAGAGTTGTCATCAATGACTAAACCCCCCCCCCAACCCCAATGTAAAAGAAACAGAACCACAATAGTTGCTGATGAGCTGCCGAAATCCCACATCAGCTGAGGAGCGTCATTTTGACTCTGAATATTAATAACTGCCCAAGCTGCTATGTGCAGTGGTGCTCAAACACACAGGATGATAAGCAAGTCATTCATTGTCAGTCAGTTGCTGGGGAACTGCAGTAAGAGATACGATAGGATACTACTATAATGGGGGGGGGCAGAATTTCCGACCAAGTTTGGTTCTACTTCAAGGATCTCGCTGTGTGTCCATTTTGATAACAGGTACTTCAATCAATTTACGGGCGCTGATCTTTATCCATGATTGATTGAATTGATTGCATAACCCATACAGCATGAACAAGCGATAGATAGGCATTCAGTAAGGAAAGGACGAGGATGAACATGGTCACATGGTGCTCATCTTTATGTGTCTGTTTTACCTCACTCACTTGTATTCACGAAAATGATAAATAAAATGAAACATTTATATAAATAACAGGTCAAATAATTGTTGCAAAAAGTTCAAGTGTTTTTACTCCTTTTTCTGTGGGAGTGTGAGGATAGATTTGAGCACTAATTGAACCCTCAGTCGTACAATGGAGAACAATAAGCGTGGGTTACTGTGAGTGAAGTTAATTATACTGGGATCTCGCTGAATTTCAAACAACTGACGTTTTAATCATTGAATATGTTTCCTAATTACCCGAAAAAAATTTTTTTTGAGGTCAAGCGAATTCATTTTGGTCTTCTATAATTGGGGTCATATCTCTATTTTAATAAACATCCTCTTGAATGTCAGAATCGTTTTTTCCCCCAGTTTTATATTCCACCACCTACACATGCAACATGCAACATGCACTATGCAGACATACAAATAAAATATGTGTTTAACCAATTCCAGCAGTGAAATACAACTGCTTCTATAAAAACATGTGTGACGGCATGTGTGTATCTGTCCTTCCATCTGTGTGTGTGTGTGTGTCTGTGTGTGTGTCTGTGTGTGTGTCTGTGTGTGTGTCTGTGTGTGTGCGTGCGTGCGTGTGTGCGTGCGCCTGTGCGTGTATGTTTGTGTGTGTGTGCATGTATGTTTATGCGTGTGTGCGTGTATGTTTGTGCGTGTGTGCATGTATGTATGTTTGTGCGTGCGTGCATGCGTGTGTGTGTGTGTGTGTCTACACCCCACCATGCAAACACAGCAGAAGATGACAGAAGTCATGCAGTGTGTGGAGGCAGCACCAGCTCAAAGGGAGATGCATTGGTGTTGGAGCTGGCAGAGATCACAGTGTCCGCCACAGGCTGGGCGACACGGGGGTCAGCAATGTCAGTTTGATCCCAGCCAGAGATCTAAAATCACATTAAACTCAACGCAATGCAATGTGACAAGCCCTGAACAATAGGACTCAGAACGGGAGAAGTTACACAATGTGCTTACTGTACAGCAGTCGTGTTCCCCCCCACTCCTGATTCTTCCTGGTCCTTGGGACCCAAAGGGGTGTGGATGTTTCATTCTAGCCCTGCACTAACACATCTGATTCAACTAATCAAAGCTTTGGTAAAGAATTGATTCGCTGAATCCAGTAAGTTTAGTGCTGGGCTAGAAGGAAAAGAAGCAACCCTTTGGGTCTGAAGGACTGGAATTAAGAAACGATGTTGGTACAGTAATATAAAACTAAGAAGAAACACTTTATAATAATCTACTTTAATAAATAATACATAGGGTATTTGTTATTATAAAGCGTTACCGACTAAGAGGGAGAGGCAGTTCTGAGCTGTTAGATTTTTGCTCATACATTTGCAGGTAGAGCTGTTGGAGGTCTGCCACTTAGTCAGAACAGCTCATTTGCTCTCAGTGTGTGTGAGCAAATTATAACCAGGCAATATGAAGTGGTGCCTCAGGGGTCCATTATTACCTGTGCTTAGGAGCTTGTCTAATGATGGCCCCTACAGACATAACCCGTAGGTACTTTTCTCTAATCTAGAACTGAAAGACTTTGATAGGTGTAGGGAATACTTAACGAGCTCCATATTATCCCCTGATATGACATTTTACCATATTGCTCACGTATCCAATTCCTTCAGAAATACACAATTGTCTTGGAGAAGTGTTTGGTCCCTGGATGCAGCCATGCTCTCCTGTCCAGGCAGAGGCAAGCATTGCAGTGGGTTGCATGTGGCCATTTTGAGTTTGTAGACGAATGCAAGATGTCCCTTGACACAACATTAGGGACAATGAAGGATTCTGGCATTTTAAGTCCCGAGACCGCCCTAGAGGGTCCCACATAAATGCTCCAACCTTGACACTGGGATGAGGGATTTCGCCGATGCACAGATATGTCAGTTTGCTCATCCGCAGATGTCCATCAGTTGGAATAAGTACCATTGCTTCCCAGTGCTCCGTCCCTTCATTAATTCCCTTACCAGTTCCCACAAAAAGTGTTACAAAAAATGGCTGTGAGCAGGCCGGGAAAAAGACACTGGAGTTTATAAATCACTGGAGTCTCGGTTTTCTCAGACTGGGCCATTTTGAGGTGGCTACAAGGCTAAACTCTATTCCGGGGATTTAGAGGACTTTAGAGGACAGAAACTGAGAAACGTGATTTTGCTTGAGATAAGAGTAGGGTATCTCTCAGCTCAGTAGTACCCTTCTGAGCATGAACTGACCCTAAAGTGTGAAACACACAGTGACCAAATGGCTCGAAACCACACACTTTTTTTGATGTGATTCTTCGTGAGATAGAGGTAAGAGATATCTCTCAACAGAAGTCTCTCTCTGTCCACTATCTGCCGGTGCAGTTTATGTGTGAGTGTTTCTCAAGATTAAGTTAAGCTAGAAGTTGCTTCAGCTGTTTCTGTGTTCTCTGAGGTGAAGTGGCCATAAACTGCTTAAATGTGAAGCACTCACAGTGACCAAAAGGACAGCCTCATAAGGAGATGGTTGATACTGGCACTTCCTGTGAGGTGGAGGCTGTCCTAATATGGACACCGTAAACCAAAAATGATTTTTGCGAACCTGGCTTTATCGTCGAGATTTCTGTATTCACTGACTCCAACACATCCCGTGAATACTTTCTCTCCGGTAAGTAAAAATGACAATTGATTTGGGATGTAAAGGAGGAGGTTACAGCGGATTGTTGTTTCGAATGTTACGTTCAATTACAAAGCATAAACATGATTATTTGAGTAATTGCTTTTGTGTAACTCACTCGTTACACACAGCATTTGGTTATGGATTTGTCGCTGGGCAGTTATAAAGCAGACACCAAGAGATAAAGTCAAGATAAAAGAAATCTGTCATTTGCTGTGTGTCGTCTCTATGCCAAATGGCACCATACTGTTCTATTTCATGTCTGTTGGTGTCTGGTGAGAAAAACGTGACGGGAACGTTTGTAATCCTGAATGTATTTTCTTCAACACCCTGCTGAGTTAACGTACAGTGAGGGCCTTAGCAATATTTTTAATGGGAATGTTTTTTTATTCAGTATAGCTCTTTCCTATACCCAAACAGAGAGAACTCTGTCGGAGACTGTTTGCTGTGTGTCAACAAGGAAAATGTCAGAGACTACAGTTTGCTGGTCTGTCTAGTCAAAGTCAAACAACCGTTTGGTGTGTGTCTGCATCATTTCAACCCATGGTGAGAATTTGAAATGGGGTTGTTTGCTTATTAAATTCAGTGTAGAGCTTCCCTTTCCCATTCAGATGGAGCTTCCCATCTTGATTCAAATTCACTTGAATTTGATTCAAATCTAAAAAGCTTTATTTTCCATTAAATATTCATATATTGGAAAGTTGTCTTTTGCACATGGTTAACATTGTC
>NC_060196.1:13555833-13567915 GCF_021184085.1 Oncorhynchus gorbuscha | reverse complement strand
TAACTCCTCTCCCTGTTCGGGTGGCGCTCGGAGCTCGGTCTACTAGTCGCTACCGATCCCTTTTCTTTTTCTGGTTGTTTTGTCTGTGTTCCTTTTCACACCTGGTTTTCAATTGCTTTGATTTCTGTGGGTATATAGGGCACCTGTTACCTGCCATAATTCGTGCAGGATTAGACTTGTGTGTATTGCGCTCGATTGTATTTGATGTCTGTTGTTTTTTCGCTATTACGCATGTGTATGTAAAGTGTCGGAACTGTGTTTGTTCCTCCATGTGTTTGCACGAGTTTCTGAGTATTCGAGAGCGTAATTTGGGGATTTTTGTCTGTGCCGTTTCGTATTGGTGGACTATATTATTAAACACGCTTCTCAGACATCCCTGCTCGCCTGCGCCTGACTCCTACACATCTCACCAAGACGCATATTATCACAGAATCCTGCACCAATATAATTATGGAGTCAGCAGGAGCGGACGCACTCCCAGGGTCCGTGGAGGAGCGAGTTCAACACCACACGGCAGTGTTACACCGACTGGGGACCGCCATGGATCAGGTGATGGCGACGATGGAGAGATGGGAGAGAGGTGGCCTTCCCACACCGTTATCAGCCACACCCCAACCAGTACCACTACCCTCTCCTTCATTGCCTGAACACAGTGGGATTCGACTCGCCCTCCCGAGGGAATATGATGGGACGGCGGCCGGGTGCCAGGGCTTCTTACTCCAGATGGACCTATACCTGGCGACCGTTCGTCCGGCTCCTTCGGGGGGTGAGAGCGTGAACGCCCTCGTCTCCTGCCTCGCAGGTAAAGCCCTGGAGTGGGCCAACGCGGTATGGAACGATCCTGACTCGGCGAGGGACCACTACCCAGAGTTCACCCGCCGCTTTCGGGCCGTGTTCGATCACCCACCTGAGAGTCGAGCGGCGGGTGAACGGCTGTTCCATCTGAGGCAGGAGAGGAGGAGTGCTCAGGACTTTGCTCTAGAGTTCTGGACCTTGGCCGCTGGCGCGGGATGGAACGACAGGGCCTTGATCGATCACTATAGGTGTAGTTTGCGTGAGGACGTCCGTAGGGAGCTGGCCTTTAGAGACACCACCCTGTCCTTGGACCAATTGATCGACATGCCCATTCGGTTGGACAACTTGCTGGCGACCCGCGGACGTCCAGATCGGGCTCTGTCAGTTCCATCTCCCAGCACCACCACTCCAACACCCATGGAGCTAGGAGGTGCTTCAGCGAGGGCGACCGGAGGAGGGGGCCTTTCCTGTGCCAGCTGTGGTCGCAGAGGGCACACTGCTGACCGGTGCTGGGGGGGTCTCCCCGGGAGTCGAGACGCCAGGCCGAGCACTGCCCGATGCCTCAGGTGAGTCAGCACCAGGCTCACCCAGAGCCCCCTGTTGGTCGCATGTATGTATGGATTGTTTTTCCTGAATTTTCCCCTCTTTCCCGGCATAAGGCACTAGTAGATTCAGGCGCGGCGGGGAATTTTATTGAGCGCGGTTTAGCGAACAGGTTAGGGATTCCCCTTGTTCAGCTGGACAAACCCTTCCCAGTGCAGGCCTTAGATAGCCAACCATTAGGGTCAGGGCTAGTCAGGGAGGCCATGGCTCCACTGGGTATGGTTACGCAGGAGGGTCATGATTGGGTCATTGATTCTCCTGCGTTTCCGGTGGTGTTGGGGATCCCCTGGTTGGCCCGTCACAACCCCAGGATTTCGTGGCAACAGAGGGCTCTACAGGGGTGGTCGGAGGATTGCTCAGGCAGGTGTGTAGGAGTTTCCATCGGTGCTACAACGGTGGAGAGTCCAGACCAAGTTTCCACCGTGCACATTCCCTCAGAATATGCCGATTTGGCTATCGCCTTCTGTAAAAAGAAGGCGACCCAATTACCACCTCATCGACGAGGGGATTGTGCGATAAATCTCCTGGTAGGCGCTGCACTTCCCAGGAGTCACGTGTATCCCCTGTCACAGGAGGAGATGGTGGCTATGGAGACATACATATCGGAATCTCTGGGGCAGGGGTTCATTCAGCCTTCCATCTCACCTGCCTCCTCGAGTTTCTTTTTTTGTTGAAGAAGAAGGAGGGTAGTCTGCGTCCTGCATTGACTATAGAGGTCTAAATTCCATCATGGTGGGGTATAGTTACCTGCTACCTCTCATTGCCATGGCGATTGAGTCATTTCACGGACCACAGTTTTTCACAAAACTGGATCTCAGGAGTGCATATAACTTGGTGCGTATCCGGAAGGGAGATGAGTGGAAGACGACGTTTAGTACCACATCCGGCCATTATGAGTACCTCGTCATGCCATATGGGTTGAAGAATGCTCCAGCAGTCTTCCAATCTTTTGTGGATGAGATTCTCAGAGACCTGCACGGTCAGGGTGTGGTGGTTTACATCAATGATATTCTGGTCTATTCCGCTACACGGGCCGCGCATGTGTCTCTGGTGCGAGAGGTACTTGGGCGACTGTTGGAGCATGACCTGTATGTCAAGGCGGAGAAATGCTCGTTCTTCCAACAGGCCATCTCCTTCCTTGGATATCGCATTTCCACATCGGGGTTGGTGATGGAGGATGACCGCATTGCAGCCGTGCGTAATTGGCCGACTCCAACCACGGTAAAGGAAGTGCAGCGGTTCTTAGGGTTTGCCAACTACTACCGGAGGTTTATCCGGGGTTTTGGGCAGGTGGCTGCGCCCATTACGTCACTGCTGGAGGGGGGGCCGACGAGTCTGGGATGGTCGGCTGAGGCGGACAGGGCTTTTGGTCGCCTGAAGGCTCTTTTTACCTCGGCTCCCGTGCTGGCGCATCCGGACCCCTCTTTGGCATTTATAGTGGAGGTGGACGCATCCAAGGCTGGGGTTGGAGCCGTGCTCTCCCAGCGCTCGGGTGCGCCACCGAAGCTCCGCCCCTGTGCTTTCTTTTCTCGGAAGCTCAGCCCGGCGGAGCGAAACTATGACGTGGGGGATCGGGAGCTGCTAGCTGTTGTCAGAGCCCTGAAGGTGTGGAGACATTGGCTTGAGGGGGCCCAACACCCTTTCCTCATCTGGACTGACCACCGTAATCTAGAGTACATTCAGGCAGCGAGGAGACTGAACCCTCGTCAGGCAAAGTGGGCCATGTTTTTCACCCGATTTAGGTTTACCATCTCCTATAGACCAGGCTCCCGGAACACTAAGGCAGACGCACTGTCCCCACTATATGATACGGAGGAGCGGGCCATTGATCCTGCGCCCATCCTCCCGGCTTCTTGTCTAGTGGCACCTGTAAGGTGGGAGGTGGACGCAGACATTGAGCGAGCATCGCGTGTTGAGCCCACTCCACCACAATGTCCAGCGGGACGGGTGTATGTTCCTCTGGTGGTTAGAGACAGGTTAATTTGGTGGGCTCACACATCCCCCTCCTCTGGTCACCCGGGGATCGGGAGGACGGTGCGATGTCTTAGTGGGAAGTACTGGTGGCCCACTTTAGCCAAGGACGTGAGGGTTTATGTGTCCTCCTGCTCAGTGTGCGCTCAGTGCAAGGCTCCTAGGCACCTGCCCAGAGGGAAGTTACAACCCCTTGGTCACACCTGTCGGTTGACTTCTTGACCGATCTGCCACCGTCACAGGGCAACACCACGATCCTGGTCGTTGTGGATCGGTTTTCTAAGTCCTGTCGTCTCCTCCCTTTGCCCGGTCTCCCTACGGCCCTACAGACAGCGGAGGACCTGTTTACTCACGTCTTCCGGCACTACGGGATATTGTTTCTGATCGGGGTCCCCAGTTCACGTCCAGGGTGTGGAAGGCGTTCATGGAACGTTTGGGGGTCTCGGTCAGCCTGACCTCTGGGTTTCACCCCGAGAGTAATGGGCAGTTGGAAAGAGTGAACCAGGATGTGGGTAGGTTTCTGCGGTCGTATTGCCAGGACCGGCCAGGGGGATGAGCGAAGTACATCCCCTGGGCGGAGATGGCCCAGAACTCACTCCCCCACTCCTCTATGAACCTGTCGCCCTTCCAATGTGTGTTGGGCTATCAGCCGGTCCTGGTACCATGGCATCAGAGCCAGACCGAGGCTCCTGCGGTGGATGATTGGGTGAAACGCTCAAGGGAAACCTGGGAGGCTGCCCACAGGTACCTTAAACGGGCCAAAGGGCGGCAGAAGGTCAGTGGCGACCGCCACCGCAGCGAGGCCCCGGTGTACACACCGGGGGAACCGGGTCTGGCTCTCAACCCTCCACCTGCCCCTCCACCTGCCCTGCCGGAAGCTGGGTCCGCGGTTTGTGGGGCCATTCAAAGTCCTGAGGAGAATAAACAAGGTGTGTTATAGGTTACAGCTTCCCCCGTATTACCGTATTAACCCCTCGTTTCATGTGTCTCTCCTCAGGCCGGTGGTGGCTGGTCCGCTTCAAGAAGATGAGGTGCGGGAGGTCCCTCCGCACCCCCTGGACATCGGGGGGTGCCGGCGTATGCAGTTCGGTCCATACTGGACTCGAGGCGTCGGGTGGGGGGTCTTCAGTACCTCGTGGACTGGGAGGGGTACGGTCCGGAGGAGAGATGCTGGGTGCCGGTGGAGGACGTACTGGATCCACCTATGCTAAGGGAGTTTCACCGCCTCCATCCGGATCGCCCTCGAGGCCGGTGTCGTCGCGCTGCGGGGGTACTGTCACGGCGCTCGGCGTTGCCGGTCTACTAGTCGCTACCGATCCCTTTTTCTTTTTCTGCTTGTTTTGTCTGTGTTCCTTTTCACACCTGGTTTTCAATTGCTTTGATTTCTGTGGGTATATAGGGCACCTGTTACCTGCCGTAATTCATGCAGAATTAGACTTGTGTGTATTGCGCTCGATTGTATTTGATGTTTGTTGTTTTTTCGCTATTACCAATTACCAATGTGTATGTAAAGTGTCGGAACTGTGTTTGTTCCTCCGTGTGTTTGCACAAGTTTCTGAGTATTCGAGAGCGTAATTTTGGGAGTTTTGTCTGTGCCGTTTTGTATTGGTGGACTATATTATTAAACACGCTTCTCAGACATCCCTGCTCTCCTGCGCCTGACTCCTACACCTCTCACCAAGACGCATATTATCACAAACATGCAACATATCAACATCATTATGTAGCCATGACTTGAGCACAACCTTTGACCGTGATTCCACTTGGGGTATTGAGGAGTATAGGGAGTTCCAAATTCACAACCAGACAGTCAGATCACAGTCCAATTACACACCCAGGAAGATGCATTTCATTTGTCATAATCTGCTACGTCCTTCCAATTAGGAGTCAAACACTTAGCATTGCTGGAAGAGGAGAGGAGACCCAACAGGAAACAAGCAGATTCAGTGCATTCGGAAAGTATTCAATTTTTCCACGTTTTGTTAGGTTACAGTCTTATTCTAAAATGGGATTCAATTATGCTTTTCCCTCATCAATCTACACACAATACCACATAATGACAAAGTGAAAAACAGGTTTTAAGAGATTTTTGAAAATGTGTAAAAAATATTTTAAAAACAGAAATGCCTTTATTTACATAAGTATACAGACCCTTTGCTATGAGCTCAAGTGCATCCTGTTTCCATTGATTATCCTTGAGATGTTTCTACAACTTGGAGTCCACCTGTATAAATTCAATTGACTGGACATGATTTGGAAAGGCACCCACCTGTCTATATAAGGTCTCACAGTTGATAGTGCATGTCAGAGCAAAAACCAAGCCATGAGGTTGAAGTAAGTGTCGAGGCACAGAATGTCTGCAGCATTGAATGTTCCCAACAACACAGTGGCCTCCATCATTCTTAAATGGAAGAATATTGGAACCACCAAGACTTTTCCTAGAGCTGGCCGCTCTGCCAAACTGAGCAATCAGGGGAGCAGGTTCTTGGTCAGGGAGGTGACAAAAACCCGATGGTCACTCTGACAGAGCTTCAGAGTACCTATGTGGAGATGCAAGAACCTTCCAGAAGGAAAATCATCTCTTTAGCACTCCTCAGTAAAAGACACACGACAGCCCACTTGGAATTTGCCAAAAGGACTCTCTGGTTTGATAAAACTAAGATTGAACTATTTGGCCTGAATGCCAAGCATCACATCTGGAAGAAACCTGGCACCATCCCTACGGTGAAGCATTGTGGTGACAGCATCGTGCTGTGGGGATGATTTTCAGTGGTAGGGACTGGGAGACTAGTCAGGGTCGAGGGAAAGATGTACGGAGAAAAGTCCAGAGAGATCCTTGATGAAAACCTGCTCCAGAGCGCTCCAGAGCTCAGACTGGGGCGAAGGTTCACCTTCCAACAGGACAACGACCCTAAGCACACAGCCAAGACAACACAGAACAACAAGAGGAAGTGAGCGGTCAGGAGGACATCTCAAATGGACAGAATAGGGAGGGCCAAATCCTGTCTTTTCAGTTATTGTCAAGTTGTTCCGATGCCAAAAATTAGAAATGCAATGTCTTTATTTATTGTTCCCTCTTAAACTCAACTAGGATTTCTCCTTTTACTTCCGGCCATTAAATTAGTCTCTGAATGTTCTTAAGTGACCCAGCTAAAGCCGAGACTTAACATCTCTGGAGAGACCTGAAAATAGCTGTAAAGCGACGCTCCCCATCCAACCTGACAGAGCTTGAGAGGATCTGCAGAGAAGAATGGGAGAAACTCTCCAAATACAGGTGTGCCAAGCTTGTAGCATCATACCCAAGAAGAGCCGAGGCTGTAATCGCTGCCAAAGGTGCTTCAACAAAGTACTGAGTAAAGTGATCAAAAGTAGTGTCCTAAAAATGGAATAGGTTGCCATTTAGGACAGGGCACTGATGAATGACTTACAGCCATTAATACATTCCACCCCTACATTTCTACCGAACAGGGTGGTCATTAAGATGTCAAAGTAACACACAGTGATTGCCTCGCCAATATGATATATTATAATCATGAAAATATGAGGAGCTCAACAACAACAAAAATTCATAAGATGTCTACCGATCTTCTCCAGAGAGTACACGCTTAGACAAAATAGTTCCATATGAGTTCTTCGGCTGTCCCCTTTTTTGGTTCCAAATAGAACCCTTTTGTGTTCCATGTAAACCCTCTGTGGAATGGGTCCCACATGGAACCTAAAAAGGCTGTTCAAAGAGTTATCCTATGGGGACAGCCAAATAACTATTTCAGGTTTAAGACAGCACCTTTTTGTCGAAGCCTGTAGGCAAAACATGTTCTATAGTCAACCAACGTGGGACAGACTGTATGGTGTAAATTTTAAGATATCCCTACTGTCTGAAACAATTCCATACTTCCTATGACAAGTGTACCTACTTCCTATGAAAAAACTCCATAGGAGTAAGCATGTCCTCAAATGTGCACTGTACATAGCAAACCAAATGCGCCGAATACAACAGGTGTAGAGCTTACCGTGAAATGCTTACTTATGCACCCTTAATCAACAATGCAGTTTTAAGAAAAATTTGAGTTAATAAAATAAAATAACAATAACGAGGCTATATACCAGTACCAAGTCAATGTGCGGGTGTACAGTTTATTCATGGTAATTGAGGTAATGTGTAGAGTGACTATGCATAGATAATAAACAGTGAGTAGCAGTGTAAAAAAGGGGGGGGGTAGCTGTTAAGGAGACTTTTTGGTCGGAACCACTTGCTGTGCGGTAGCAGAGAGAACAGTCTATGACTATGGTGGGTGGAGTCTTTGACAATATTTAGGTTCTTCCTCTGACACTGCCTGATATAGAGATCCTGAATGGCAGGAAGCTTGGCCCCAGTGATGTACTGGGCCACCAGCCCATTGTGTTGATGTGAACCATGACCAGCACTTCAAAGCACTTCATTGCTACAGATATGAGTGCTATGGGTTGGCAATTCTTTAGGCAGGTTACCTTGGCGTTCTTGAGCACAGGGACTATGTTAGTCTGCTTGAAACATATAGGTTTTACAAAGTCACATGTTGAGAATGTCAGTGAAGACACTTGCCAGTTGGTCAGCGCGTGCTCTGAGTACACGTCCTGGTAATCCGTCTGGCCCTGCAGCCTTGTGAATGTTGACTTATTTAAAGGTCTTACTCACATCGGCTACGGAGAGCGTGATCACACAGTCATCCGGAATAGCTTATGCTCTCATGTATGCTTCAGTGTTGCTTGCCTCGAAGCACGCATATAATTCATTTAGCTCGTCTGGTAGGCTTGTGTCACTGGGCAGCTCGCTCCTGGGCTTCCCTTTGTAGTCCGTAATAGTTTGCCAGCCCTGCCACATCCGACGACTGTCAGAGCCACTGTAGTCCTGTTTTGATGCTTTGCCTGTTTGATGGTTAGTTGGAGTGTATAGTGAGATTTATTCTAACCGTCCTGCTTAGTGTCCCGCTCCTTGAAATTTTCAGCTCTACCCTTTAGCTCAGGACAGATGTTGCTTGTAATTCGTGGCTTCTGGTTGGAGAATGTACGTACAGACGACATCATCGATGCACTTATTGGGCTCCAGAGTGGTGCAGAGGTCTAAGGCACTGCGTAACAGTGATGTCACTACAGACCCAGTTTCAAACCCGGGCTGTTTCACAACCGGTGGTGATCGGGAGTTCCATAGGACGGCACACAATTGTCCAGGTTAGGGAAGGGTTTGGTGGGGGGGGGATTTACAAGTAAGCCGTCATTGTAAATAAGAATTTGTTCATATCAACTGACTTGCCAAGTAAAAATAAATACAAAATGAATCCGGTGTCTGATGTGTTATACTCCTCAATGCCACCAGATGAATCCTGGAACATATTCCAGTCTGTGCAAAACACTGCTAGCAAAACAGTGTTATCTGACCACTTCCACATTGAGCGAGTCACTGGTACTGTCATGTTTTGTCATATATTGTCTTGTCATTATGCTTTCCCTTCTGTTCGTTTCCCCCTGCTGGTCTTATTAGGTTCGTTCCCTTTTTCTATCCCTCTCTCTCCCCCTCCCTCTCTCTCCTCTCTCTATCGTTCCGTTCCTGCTCCCAGCTGTTCCTCATTCTCCTAACTCACTCATTTAGTCTTTTTACACCTGTTCCCTATTTTGTCTTCTGATTAGAGTCCCTATTTCTCCCCTTGTTTTCCACTTCTGTCCTTGTCGGATCCTTGTCTATTGTTCACCGTGCTGTGTATCGCCCTGTCGTGTCGTGTTTCCCTCAGATGCTGCGTGGTGAGCAGGTGTCTGAGTCTGCTACGTTCAAGTGCCTTCCCGAGGCAACCTGCAGTTCAAGATCGAGTCTCCAGTCTGTTCTCGTCATTACGAGTGGAATTATGCTTTATGATTGTATTTTTACTTTACTGGATTAAAGACTCTGTTTTCGCCAAGTCGCTTTTGGGTCCTCATTCACCTGCATAACAGAAGGATCCGACCAAGAATGGACCCAGCGACTATGGATTCTCTCTACTCTACTCTCGAGTTCCAGGGAGCGATGCTCGGCAGACACGAGCAGGAATTGTCTGCTGCTCGGCATGCCGTTGAGACCCTGGCCGCTCAGGTCTCCGACCTCTCAGGACAGTATCAGAGTCTTCGTCTCGTGTCACCAGCTACTTCCGGTTCTTCCGAGCCTCCGGAACCTAGGGTTAATAACCCACCATGTTATTCTGGGCAGCCCACTGAGTGCCGCTCCTTTCTCACCCAGTGTGATATAGTGTTCTCTCTCCAACCCAACACATACTCAAGAGAGAGCTCGGATTGCCTACGTCATATCACTCCTTACTGGTCGGGCTCGGCAGTGGGGCACAGCTATCTGGGAGGCAAGCGCTGAGTGTACTAACAATTATCTGAACTTTAAAGAGGAGATGATAAGGGTTTTTGATCGCTCAGTTTTTGGGAAAGAAGCTTCCTGGTCCCTGTCTTCCCTATGTCAAGGTAATCGATCCATAACGGATTACTCTATAGAGTTTTCGCACTCTTGCTGCCTCCAGTAACTGGAACGAGCAGGCGTTGCTCGCTCGTTTTCTGGAGGACTCCACGCTAAGGTTAAGGATGAGATTCTCTCTCGGGAGGTTCCATCCAGCGTGGATTCTTTGATTGAACTCGCTATTCGCATTGAACGACGGGTAGATCTTCGTCACCGAGCTCATAGAAGAGAGCTCGCGTTAACTGTGTCTCCCCTCTCTCCGACACTACCGTCTTTCCCCACTGACTCAGGTGTTGAGCCCATGCAGCTGGGGGTATTCGCATCTCGACTAAGGAGAGGGAACGGAGAATCACCAACCGCCTCTGTCTCTATTGCGGTTCCGCTGGTCATTTTGTCATTTCATGTCCAGTTAAAGGCCAGAGCTCATCAGTAAGCGGAGGGCGACTGATAAGCGCTACTAGACGGTCCTCTCCGTCAAGTACATGTACTACCTTACCGGTCCATCTACGCTGGACGGGATCGGCAGCTTCCTGCAGTGCATTAATAGACTCTGGGGCAGAGGGCTGTTTTATGGACGAAGCCTGGGCGCGGGAACATGACATTCCTCTCAGACAGTTAGGGAGCCCACGGTCATGTTTGCCTTGGATGGTAGTCCTCTCCCCAGTATATTATATGAAACACTACCTTTAACCCTCACTGTATCTGGTAACCATAGTGAGACCATTTCTTTTTTGATTTTTTGTTCACCTTTTACACCTGTTGTTTTGGGTCATCCCTGGCTAGTGTGTCATAATCCTTCTTTTGATTGGTCTAGTAATTCTATCCTTTCCTGGAACGTTTCTTGTCATGTGAAGTGTTTAATGTCTGCTATTTCTCCTGTTTGTTCTGTCCCCTCTTCTCAGGAGGAACCTGGTGATTTGACAGGAGTGCCGGAGGAATATCATGGTCTGCGCACGGTCTTCAGTCGGTCCAGAACCAACTCCCTTCCTCCTCACCGGTCGTATGATTGTTGTTCTGATCTCTTCAAGAAGCGTTTTGCATCCGCTTCTATCCTTGTTGCACCTGACGTCACTAAACAGTTTATTGTTGAGGTTGACGCGTCGGGGGTGGGCGTGGGAGCCATTCTGTCCCAGCACTCACGCACACTGCGTCGCCGCGCGCTTGTCCTAGTAACCTTCTTTTCGTTCCTGTTTCTACTCGTCTGGCTGTTCTTCAGTGGGCTCACTCTGCCAAGTTAGCTGGCCATCCCGGCGTTCGAGGTACTCTTGCTTCTATTCGCCAGCGGTTTTGGTGGCCTACTCAGGAGCGTGACACGCGCCGTTTCGTGGCTGTGTGTTCGGACTGCGCGCAGAAGTCTGGTAATTTTTTTTTCTGCTTCTGCTCCTGGTCTTGCTGGGTCTCAGTCTGTTCCCTGCCATCGCATCTCTCCTGTTCTTGTTCCTGCCCTTGCTGTGTCTCAGTCTGTCCCTAGTTGTTACTCTCCTGGCCTGTTTGGTCCTGTTTGCTCTAAAGCTTTCAGTTCTCTACCCGTGTCTCATTTTTTTTTTAGAGTAGTACCCTAGTTTCCCTTTTTATCGTTTTTCGTTACGGTCCTGAGGAGAGGAGTTGGGTTCTTTCTCGGGACGTGCTGGACCGTTTGTGATCTATGATTTCCTCCGTTGCCGCCAGTGTTCCTCCTCGAGAGCGCCAGGAGGCGCTCGGTGAGTGGGGGGGGTACTGTCATGTTTTGTCATATATTGTCTTGTCATTATGCTTTCCCTTCTGTTCGTTTCCCCCTGCTGGTCTTATTAGGTTCGTTCCCTTTTTCTATCCCTCTCTCTCCCCCTCCCTCTCTCTCCTCTCTCTATCGTTCCGTTCCTGCTCCCAGCTGTTCCTCATTCTCCTAACTCACTCATTTAGTCTTTTTACACCTGTTCCCTATTTTGTCTTCTGATTAGAGTCCCTATTTCTCCCCTTGTTTTCCACTTCTGTCCTTGTCGGATCCTTGTCTATTGTTCACCGTGCTGTGTATCGCCCTGTCGTGTCGTGTTTCCCTCAGATGCTGCGTGGTGAGCAGGTGTCTGAGTCTGCTACGTTCAAGTGCCTTCCCGAGGCAACCTGCAGTTCAAGATCGAGTCTCCAGTCTGTTCTCGTCATTACGAGTGGAATTATGCTTTATGATTGTATTTTTACTTTACTGGATTAAAGACTCTGTTTTCGCCAAGTCGCTTTTGGGTCCTCATTCACCTGCATAACAGGTACTTCCTG
>NC_060196.1:13540884-13555733 GCF_021184085.1 Oncorhynchus gorbuscha | reverse complement strand
TCTCTCCTTGTTTTCCGTACCTGCCCTGTCGGATCCTTGTCTATATTCACCGTGCTGTGTCTATGTTTTGCCCTGTCGTGTCGTGTTTCCCTCAGATGCTGCGTGGTGAGCAGGTGTCTGAGTCTGCTAGGTTCAAGTGCCTTCCCGAGGCAACCTGCAGTTCTTGATCAAGTCTCCAGTCTGTTCTCGTCTTTACGAGTAGTATTATGCCTTTTGTTTTGTTAAGTATCTTACTGGATTAAAACTCTGTTTTCGCCAAGTCGCTTTTGGGTCCTCATTCACCTGCATAACAGAAGGATCCGACCAAGGAATGGACCCAGCGACTACAGAGGCTCGTAACACTGCCGTCAAGATCCAAGGAGCCATGCTCGGCAGACACGAGCAGGAATTGTCTGCTGCTCGCCATGCCGTGGAGAACCTGGCCGCTCAGGTTTCCGACCTCTCTGGACAGTTCCAGAGTCTTCGTCTCGTGCCACCTGTTACTTCCTGGCCTGCCGAGCCTCCGGAACCTAGGGTTAATAACCCACCTTGCTACTCCGGGCAGCCCACGGAGTGCCGCTCCTTTCTCACCCAGTGTGATATTGTGTTCTCTCTCCAACCCAACACATACTCTAGCGAGAGAGCTCGGGTTGCTTACGTCATTTCACTCCTTACTGGCCGGGCTCGAGAGTGGGGCACAGCTATCTGGGAGGCAAGGGCTGATTGTTCTAACAATTACCAGAACTTTAAAGAGGAGATGATTGGGTTTTTGACCGTTCAGTTTTTGGTGGGGAGGCTTCTAGGGCCCTGGCTTCCCTATGCCAAGGTGATCGATCCATAACGGATTACTCTATAGAGTTTCGTACTCTTGCTGCCTCTAGTGACTGGAACGAGCCGCGCGCTGCTCGCTCGTTTTCTGGAGGGACTCCACACAGTGGTCAAAGATGAGATTCTCTCTCGGGAGGTTCCTTCCAGTGTGGACTCTTTGATTGCTCTCGCCATCCGCATAGAACGACGGGTAGATCTTCGTCACCAAGCTCGTGGAAGAGAGCTCGCGTCAACGGTGTTTCCTGCTCCGCATCGCAACCATCTCCTCCTCTGGCTCAGAGACTGAGCCCATGCAGCTGGGAGGTATTCGCATCTCGACCAAGGAGAGGGAACGGAGGATCACCAACCGCCTGTGCCTCTATTGCGGATTTGATGGACATTTTGTCAATTCATGTCCAGTAAAAGGCCAGAGCTCATCAGTAAGCGGAGGGCTACTGGTGAGCGCTACTACTCAGGTCTCTTCATCTAGATCCTGTACTACTATGTCGGTCCATCTACGCTGGACCGGTTCGGGTGCTACATGCAGTGCCTTGATTGACTCTGGGGCTGAGGGTTGTTTCATGGACGAAGCATGGGTTCGGAAACATAACATTCCTTTCAGACAGTTAGACAAGCCTACGCCCATGTTTGCCTTAGATGGTAGTCATCTTCCCAGTATCAGATTTGAGACACTACCTTTAACTCTCACAGTATCTGGTAACCACAGTGAGACTATTTATTTTTTGATTTTTCGTTCACCTTTTACACCTGTTGTTTTGGGTCATCCCTGGCTAGTATGTCATAATCCTTCTATTAATTGGTCTTGTAATTCTATCCTATCCTGGAACGTATCTTGTCATGTGAAGTGTTTAATGTCTGCCATCCCTCCCATTTCTTCTGTCCCCACTTCTCAGGAGGAACCTGGCGATTTGACAGGAGTGCCGGAGGAATATCATGATCTGCGCACGGTCTTCAGTCGGTCCCGAGCCAACTCCCTTCCTCCTCACCGGTCGTATGATTGTAGTATTGATCTCCTTCCGGGGACCACTCCTCCTCGGGGTAGACTATACTCTCTGTCGGCTCCCGAACGTAAGGCTCTCGAGGATTATTTATCTGTGTCTCTTGACGCCGGTACCATAGTGCCTTCTTCCTCTCCGGCCGGGGCGGGGTTCTTTTTTGTTAAGAAGAAGGACGGTACTCTGCGCCCCTGCGTGATTATCGAGGGCTGAATGACATAACGGTTAAGAATCGTTATCCGCTTCCCTTATGTCATCAGCCTTCGAGATTCTGCAGGGAGCCAGGTGCTTTACTAAGTTGGACCTTCGTAACGCTTACCATCTCGTGCGCATCAGAGAGGGGGACGAGTGGAAAACGGCGTTTAACACTCCGTTAGGGCATTTTGAGTACCGGGTTCTGCCGTTTGGTCTCGCCAATGCGCCAGCTGTTTTTCAGGCATTAGTTAATGATGTTCTGAGAGACATGCTGAACATCTTTGTTTTTGTCTATCTTGACGATATCCTGATTTTTTCTCCGTCACTCGAGATTCATGTTCAGCACGTTCGACGTGTTCTACAGCGCCTTTAGAGAATTGTCTCTACGTAAAGGCTGAGAAGTGCTCTTTCATGTCTCCTCCGTTACTTTTCTCGGTTCCGTTATTTCCGCTGAAGGCATTCAGATGGATTCCGCTAAGGTCCAAGCTGTCAGTGATTGGCCCGTTCCAAGGTCACGTGTCGAGTTGCAGCGCTTTTTAGGTTTCGCTTAATTTCTATCGGCGTTTCATTCGTAATTTCGGTCAAGTTGCTGCCCTCTCACAGCTCTTACTTCTGTCAAGACGTGTTTTAAGTGGTCCGGTTCCGCCCAGGGAGCTTTTGATCTTCTAAAAGAACGTTTTACGTCCGCTCCTATCCTCGTTACTCCTGACGTCACTAGACAATTCATTGTCGAGGTTGACGCTTCAGAGGTAGGCGTGGGAGCCATTCTATCCCAGCGCTTCCAGTCTGACGATAAGGTTCATCCTTGCGCTTATTTTTCTCATCGCCTGTCGCCATCTGAGCGCAACTATGATGTGGGTAATCGTGAACTGCTCGCCATCCGCTTAGCCCTAGGCGAATGGCGACAGTGGTTGGAGGGGCGATCGTTCCTTTTGTCGCTTGGACAGACCATAAGAACCTTGAGTACATCCGTTCTGCCAAACGACTTAATGCCCGTCAAGCTCGTTGGGCGTTGTTTTTTGCTCGTTTTCGAGTTTGTGATTTCTTACCGTCCGGGTAGCAAGAACACCAAGCCTGATGCCTTATCCCGTCTGTTTAGTTCTTCTGTGGCTTCTACTGATCCCGAGGGGATTCTTCCTTATGGGCGTGTTGTCGGGTTAACAGTCTGGGGAATTGAAAGACAGGTTAAGCAAGCACTCACGCACACTGCGTTATGTAGGTGAATGAGGACCCAAAAGCGACTTGGCGAAAACAGAGTCTTTAATCCAGTAAAGTAAAATACAATCAAAAAACACAACTTCCACTGTAATGACGAGGGAACCGACTGGAGACTCGATCTTGAACAGCAGGTAGCCTCGGGAAGGCATCTGAACCTAGCAGACTCAGACACCTGCTCACCACGCAGCATCTGAAACACGACACGACTGGGCGATACACAAACACAGCACGGTGACCAATACATACAAGGATCCGACAGGACAGGAACGGAAAACAAGCAGAAATAGGGACTTAACAGGGAAAGATCAAATGTGGGTACACTGGGGCTGATTGATTAGGGGAAGAATGTTGGAGCAGGAACGGAACGAGCAGAGAGAAGAGAGAGCTAGAGAGTGAGAGAGGGAGGGGGAGAGAGAGGGATAGGAAAGAGTGGAACGGAACCAAATAAGCACCAGCAGGGGGAAACGAACAGAAGGGAAAAAAGCATAATGACAAGACAATATATGACAAAACATGACAGTACCCCCACTCACCCAGCTCCTGGCGCTCCTCGAGGAGTGGAACACTCATGCACCGAGGAAATCATAGATCAAACGTGGTCCAGCACGTCCGAGAAAGAACCCAACTCCTCTCCTCAGACCAGAACGAAAAACGAAAAAAAAAGGGAAACTAGGGTACTACTCTCTAAAAAAAATGAGACACGGGTAGAGAACTGAAAACTTTAGAGCAAACAGGACCAAACAGGCCAGAGAGTAAACAACTAGGGACAGACTGAGACACAGCAAGGGCAGGAACAAGAACAGGAGAGATGCGATGGCAGGGAACAGACTGAGACCCAGCAAGACCAGGAGCAGAAGCAGAAAAATACGCACAAGGGTGGACCCCATCGTCAGTATCGGAGCGCTGGGACAGAATGGCTCCCACGCCCACCTCGACGCGTCAACCTCAACAATAAACTGTTTAGTGACGCTAGGTACAACAAGGATAGGATGATGCAAAACGCTTCTTAAAGAGATCAGAACAACAATCATACGACCGGTGAGGAGGAAGGGAGTTGGTTCTGGACCGACTGAAGACCGTGCGCAGACCATGATATTCTCCGCACTCCTGTCAAATCACCAGGTTCCTCCTGAGAAGAGGGGACAGAACAAACAGGAGAAATAGCAGACATTAAACACTTCACATGACAAGAAACGCTCCAGGAAAGGACAGAACCACTAGACCAATCAAAAGAAGGATTATGACACACTAGCCAGGGATGACCCAAAACAACAGGTGTAAAAGGTGAACAAAAAATCAAAAAGAAATGGTCTCACTATGGTTACCAGATACAGTGAGGGTTAAAGGTAGTGTTTCATATAATATACTGGGGAGAGGACTACCATCCAAGGCAAACATGACCGTGGGCTCCCCTAACTGTCTGAGAGGAATGTCATGTTCCCGCGCCCAGGCTTCGTCCATAAAACAGCCCTCTGCCCCAGAGTCTATTAATGCACTGCAGGATGTTGCCGATCCGGTCCAGCGTAGATGGACCGGTAAGGTAGTACATGTACTTGACGGAGAGGACCGTCTAGTAGCGCTTATCAGTCGCCCTCCGCTTACTGATGAGCTCTGGCCTTTAACTGGACATGACATGACAAAATGACCAGCGGAACCGCAATAGAGACAGAGGCGGTTGGTGATTCTCCGTTCCCTCTCCTTAGTCGAGATGCGAATACCCCCCAGCTGCATGGGCTCAACACCTGAGTCAGTGGGGAAAGACGGTAGTGTCGGAGAGAGGGGAGACACAGTTAACGCGAGCTCTCTTCTATGAGCTCGGTGACGAAGATCTACCCGTCGTTCAATGCGAATAGCGAGTTCAATCAAAGAATCCACGCTGGATGGAACCTCCCGAGAGAGAATCTCATCCTTAACCTTAGCGTGGAGTCCCTCCAGAAAACGAGCGAGCAACGCCTGCTCGTTCCAGTTACTGGAGGCAGCAAGAGTGCGAAACTCTATTGAGTAATCCGTTATGGATCGATTACCTTGACATAGGGAAGACAGGGACCAGGAAGCTTCTTTCCCAAAAACTGAGCGATCAAAAACCCTTATCATCTCCTCTTTAAAGTTCAGATAATTGTTAGTACACTCAGCGCTTGCCTCCCAGATAGCTGTGCCCCACTGCCGAGCCCGACCAGTAAGGAGTGATATGACGTAGGCAATCCGAGCTCTCTCTCTTGAGTATGTGTTGGGTTGGAGAGAGAACACGATATCACACTGGGTGAGAAAGGAGCGGCACTCAGTGGGCTGCCCAGAATAACAAGGTGGGTTATTAACCCTAGGTTCCGGAGGCTCGGAAGAACCGGAAGTAGCTGGTGACACGAGACGAAGACTCTGATACTGTCTTGAGAGGTCGGAGACCTGAGCGGCCAGGGTCTCAACGGCATGCCGAGCAGCAGACAATTCCTGCTCGTGTCTGCCGAGCATCGCTCCCTGGAACTCGAGAGTAGAGTAGAGAGAATCCATAGTCGCTGGGTCCATTCTTGGTCGGATCCTTCTGTTATGCAGGTGAATGAGGACCCAAAAGCGACTTGGCGAAAACAGAGTCTTTAATCCAGTAAAGTAAAATACAATCAAAAAACACAACTTCCACTCGTAATGACGAGAACCGACTGGAGACTCGATCTTGAACAGCAGGTAGCCTCGGGAAGGCACTTGAACCTAGCAGACTCAGACACCTGCTCACCACGCAGCATCTGAGGGAAACACGACACGACTGGGCGATACACAAACACAGCACAGTGACCAATACATACAAGGATCCGACAGGACAGGAACGGAAAACAAAGGAAGAAATAGGGACTCTAATCAGGGGAAAGGATCGGGAACAGGTGTGGGAAGACTAAATGATTGATTAGGGGAATAGGAACAGCTGGGAGCAGGAACGGAACGATAGAGAGAAGAGAGAGCGAGAGAGTGAGAGAGGGAGGGGGAGAGAGAGGGATAGAAAGAGGGAACGAACCAAATAAGACCAGCAGGGGGAAACGAACAGAAGGGAAAGCATAATGACAAGACAATATATGACAAAACATGACAGTTCTTCAGTGGGCTCACTCTGCCAAGTTAGCTGGTCATCCCGGTGTTCGAGGCACTCTTGCGTCTATTCGCCAGCGCTTTTGGTGGCCGACTCAGGAGCGTGACACGCACCGTTTTGTTGCTGCTTCTTCGGACTGCGCGCAGACTAAGTCGGGTAACTCTCCTCCTGCCGGTCGTCTCAGACCGCTCCCCATTCCTTCTCGACCATGGTCTCACATCGCCCTAGACTTCATTACCGGTCTGCCTTTGTCTGCGGGGAAGACTGTGATTCTTACGGTTGTCGATAGGTTCTCTAAGGCGGCACATTTCATTCCCCTCGCTAAACTTCCTTCCGCTAAGGAGACGGCACAAATCATCATCGAGAATGTGTTCATAATTCATGGCCTCCCGTTAGACGCCGTTTCAGACAGAGGTCCGCAATTCACGTCACAGTTTTGGAGGGAGTTCTGTCGTTTGATTGGTGCGTCCGTCAGTCTCTCTTCCGGGTTTCATCCCCAGTCTAACGGTCAAGCAGAGAGGGCCAATCAGACGATTGGTCGCATACTACGCAGCCTTTCTTTCAGAAACCCTGCGTCTTGGGCAGAACAGCTCCCCTGGGCAGAATACGCTCACAACTCGCTTCCTTCGTCTGCTACCGGGTTATCTCCGTTTCAGAGTAGTCTGGGTTACCAGCCTCCTCTGTTCTCATCCCAGCTTGCCGAGTCCAGCGTTCCCTCCGCTCAAGCGTTTGTCCAACGTTGTGAGCGCACCTGGAGGAGGGTGAGGTCTGCACTTTGCCGCTACAGGGCACAGACTGTGAGAGCCGCCAATAAACGCAGGATTAAGAGTCCAAGGTATTGTTGCGGCCAGAGAGTGTGGCTTTCCACTCGCAACCTTCCTCTTACGACAGCTTCTCGTAAGTTGACTCCGCGGTTCATTGGTCCGTTCCGTGTCTCCCAGGTCGTCAATCCTGTCGCTGTGCGACTGCTTCTTCCGCGACATCTTCGTCGCGTCCATCCTGTCTTCCATGTCTCCTGTGTCAAGCCCTTTCTTCGCACCCCCGTTCGTCTTCCCTCCCCCTCCCGTCCTTGTCGAGAGCGCACCTATTTACAAGGTACGTAAGATCATGGACATGCGTTCTCGGGGACGGGGTCACCAATACTTAGTGGATTGGGAGGGTTACGGTCCTGAGGAGAGGAGTTGGGTTCCGTCTCGGGACGTGCTGGACCGTTCGCTTATTGATGATTTCCTCCGTTGCCGCCAGGGTTCCTCCTCGAGTGCGCCAGGAGGCGCTCGGTGAGTGGGGGGTACTGTCATGTTTTGTCATTAATTATCATGTCTTGTCCCTGTGCTTCCCCTTCTATTCGTTTCCCTCTGCTGGTCTTATTAGGTTCTTTCCCTCTTTCTATCCCTCTCTCTCCCCCTCCCTCTCTCACTCTCTCGCTCTCTCTTCTCTCTATCGTTCCGTTCCTGCTCCCAGCTGTTCCTATTCCCCTAATCAATCATTTAGTCTTCCCACACCTGTTCCCGATCCTTTTCCCTGATTAGAGTCCCTATTTCTCTCCTTGTTTTCCGTACCTGCGCTGTCGGATCCTTGTCTATATTCACCGTGCTGTGTCTATGTTTTGCCCTGTCGTGTCGTGTTTCCCTCAGATGCTGCGTGGTGAGCAGGTGTCTGAGTCTGCTAGGTTCAAGTGCCTTCCCGAGGCAACCTGCAGTTCTTGATCAAGTCTCCAGTCTGTTCTCGTCTTTACGAGTAGTATTATGCCTTTTGTTTTGTTAAGTATCTTACTGGATTAAAAACTCTGTTTTCGCCAAGTCGCTTTTGGGTCCTCATTCACCTGCATAACACTTTTAAAATGATAAACTTGGATTAGCTAACACAACGTGCCATTGGAACACAGGAGTGATGGTTGCTGATAATGGGCCTCTGTAAGCCTATGTAGATAATCCATTCAAATTCAGTCATTTCCAAAGAATAGTCATTTACAACATTAACAATGTCTACAATATATTTTTAATCAATTTGATGTTATTTTAATGGACAAAAATGATTTTCTTTTCAAAACAAGGACATTTCTAAATGACCCCAAACTTTGATGTGATTTTCTTTCAAAAACAAGACATTTCTAAATGACCCCAAACTTTTGAATGTGATTTTCTTGTAAAACAAGGACATTTCTAAGTGACCCCAAACTTTTGAACAGTAGTGTATATTCTGTATTCTATTCTACTGTATTTTAGTCAATGCCGACGTTGTTCAAACTAATATTTATGTATTTCTTAATTTTATTATTTTACTTTAGATTTGTGTATTGTTGTGAATTGTTTTAGACAATACCACTGCACTGTTGGAGCTAGAAACACAAACATTTCGCTACACCTAAATGAACATCTGTTAAATATGTGTATGTGACCAATAAAATGTTATTTGATTTTAACGTGGTCCTTGCTGACTACAAAAACTACATGGCCAAAAGTATGTGGACACCTGCTCTCCGAACATCTCATTCCAAAATCACGGGCTGTAATATGGAGTTGGTCCCCCATTTGCTGCTATAACAGCCTCCACTCTTCTGGGAAGGCTTTCCACTGGTTGGTTGAACATCGCTGTGGGGATTTGCTTCCACTCAGTCACAAGAGGATTAGTGAGGTTGGGCATGATTAGGCCTGGCTACTGATTCAAGATCAGTCTGCATCCCAATTCATGCCAAAGGTGTTCAATGGGGTTGAGGGCAGGGCTGTGTGCAGGCCAGTCAAGTCCCAGACCATTATTCCTCTTCCACCAAGCTTTGCAGTTGGCACTAAGCATTGGGACAGGTAGCGATCTCCTGGCACCCACCAAAACCAATATTCATCCTTCAGACTGCCAGATGGTAAAGCGTGATTCATCACTCCAGAGATCGCGTTGCCACTGCACTGAATCCAATGGCGGCGAGCTTTACACCACTCCAGCTGACACTTGGTATTGCGCATGGTGATCTTAGGCTTGTGTGCAGCTTCTCGGCCATGCAAACCCATTTCATCAAGCTCCCGATGAACTGTCCTTGTGCTGACATTGCTTCCAGAGGCAATTTTGAACTCAGTAGTGAGTGTGGCGCTATGCACTTCAGCACTCAGCACTCATTCTGTGAGCTTGAGGGGCCTACCACTTTGCGGCTGAGTCGTTGTTATTTTCATAATTTCATAAATTAATTTCTTTAAGTACTTGTGTTTTATTACATAGTCATTTTATGCTTTGATGGTAGTGTGTGTTACAAACTCTATGGCTCTCCAGAGGATGATTGTTGGGTGAGTCATCAGCGGCAGACGCTCTCTTCCAAAATCTGGAGTGTTTCCAGATGATCCATCCTCACTCGTGATTTATATTAACTGATTCCTGAAGTCCATGTTTCTCCTGTTACGAGTGTGAGTGGTTTATAGCGACATCTCCTCCTGTCCTCTTTTTCGTGGCGGCTAAGGAGTGACACATTCGGCCCAGATGGAGTGGGGAGAAACGCTTCCATTGTGAAATTCCCCAGGTCTATACAAATCACCTTATTCCTTCCTCCCTTTTCCTCTCACACTACTTACGCCTAGGCGAATACATATAAGCCAGCTTAGATAAGGAGCCACTGCTTAATGATGGCAGTAATACTACTAATTACTTCTAATCTCCAGTGGCGTGGATGGGGGGGGGGTGTTTGATCCTAAGCTCTCAAAGGTAATGTTGGTGGGTGAATAGCAGGAGCCCCTTATTACGCTTCTGTGTTTTTGTGCTTCATGTTCCTTCATCTGCTGCTTTGATGAAGGTCAAAATGGCCGCCAGATTGGGGTTTGCGGTGGGATGAAAATAACTCATCGTTCATTTGATGTAAATCAAAGCTCATTGCCGTCCGGTGCCACTTCTAGCGGCACTTTTAAAAGAAGACATGTTTAATTAAACACTATGTTTAATCACTTGAGTTGGTTTAACTAGTTAATTATCAAACCGCTGTATTAGTCATAGAAGATTGGGTGGTAATTGTTTTTGAACTCATTTTGATCCACGGTCAGGATTCATTATTCTGCCTCTATGTGGAAAGAAAGTTCCAGAACTTTAACGGTGGTTGGTAGAAAAACATTTTCCAAAGATTTAGATCTAAGTCAACCATGACACAGTAGTCTTTACTTGTGGGATGTCTTGTGTGTGTGTCTGACATGGCCAAGTCCTGGGCTGTGTTCATTGGGCACTAGAGCGAAAGAAAAAGGTCTGAAACATGGGAGGCCCACCTGTACTTGTCCAAAAGCAAACATTCACTTTCATTGTGAAATGTCGTGAAATGTTACTTCAAGGAGTGCACTAATGAACATGACCCAGGCACTGTAAGCAAGGACGAGGCAGACAGATCACTTTTCAAACCCCATCAAAACCATTTGCGTGGCTCTTTTAGGCACTCATCCCACTCTGTCACTGGGGCACAGATCATCAGGAGGGGGAAGATGTCTACGAAAAAGCGTACCAGGTACCGTTGACATTGGTATGAATTACAAATGGCGTCAGTTGATTCCCTTCCCCCTACTGAGATGCTATTTTGAAAAAAAAAAGAAAGGAGGGAGGGATGGAGAGATGGAGGGAAGAGGGAGGAGGAGGAGGTGGCTGTGAGAGACTTTGAATGCCAACACATATGTTGATTTGGATCTCACAAATTACATGACTTGTTCCCGGGGCCTTGTGACGCACAAGTCTGCCCGGCCGAAAATAGCCAAAAATATGACCAGAATGGATAACGCAGAGAGCTGGTTTCGACTGCGGGTTTAGGCCTTTGCACAGACAATGGATTCAAGGATGGATTCACCTCTGAACGCGCTGACCCAATGTCCTCGTATGATACTGGAAATATACGGCTGGACAATAGAGACAGAAAAGAACATAATGTCATGTTTTGTCTTATATTGTCTTGTCATTATACTTTTCCCTTCTGTTCGTTTCCCCCTGCTGGTCTTATTAGGTTCGTTCCCTTTTTCTATCCCTCTCTCTCCCCTCCCTCTCCTCCTCTCTCTCTCGTTCCGTTTCTGCTCCCAGCTGTTCCTATTCCCTAATCAATCATTTATTCTTTTTCACACCTGTTCCGTATCTTGCCCTCTGATTAGAGTCCCTATTTTCTTCCCTTGTCTTCCGTTTCTGTCCTGTCGGATCCTTGCATTGTTCGCCGTGCTGTGTCTTGTTTCCTTAGATGCTGCGTGTGAGCAGGTGTCTGAGTCTGCTACGGTCGGTGCCTTCCCCCGAGGCAACCACAGTTTATGGTCGAGTCCCAGTCTGTCCTCGTCACTACGAGTGGAATTAGTTTTTTATGTTTTGTTTTCTGTCTGATTTGTCTAGGAGTATTGCCTATTTCTCTTTACTGGAATAAAGACTCTGTTTTCGCCAAGTCGCTTTTGGGTCCCCATTCACCTGCATAACAGAAGGATCCGACTAAGAATGGACCAGCGACTTGGATTCTCTCTACTCTTACTCTCGAGTTCCAGGGAAGATGTATGCTCGGCAGACACGAGCAGGAATTGTCTGCTGCCTCGGCATGCCGCTGAGACCCTGGCCGCTTCAGGTCTCCGACCTCTCAGGACAGTATCAGAGTCTTCGTCCCCATGCCACCAGCTACTTCCGGGTCTTCCGAGCCTCCGGAACCTAGGTTAATAACCCACCATGTTATTCTGCAGCCCACTGAGTGCCGCTCCTTTCTCACTCCAGTGTGATATAGTGTTCTCTCTCCAACCCAACACATACTCAAGAGAGAGAGTCGGATTGCTTACGCCATATCACTCCTTACTGGTCGGGGTTCGCAGTGGGGCACAGCTATCTGGGAGGCAAGCGCTGAGTGTACTAACAATTATCTGAACTTTAAAGAGGAGATGATAAGGGTTTTGATCGTTCAGTTTTGTAAAGAAGCCTCCTGGTCCCTGTCTTCCCTATGTCAAGGTAATCGATCCATAACGGATTACTCTATAGAGTTTCGCACTCTTGCTGCCTCCAGTAACTGGAACGAGCAGGCGTTGCTCGCTCGTTTTCTGGAGGGACTCCACGCTAAGGTTAAGGATGAGATTCTCTCTCGGGAGGTTCCATCCAGCGTGGATTCTTTGATTGAACTCGCTATTCGCATTGAACGACGGGTAGATCTTCGTCACCGAGCTCATAGAAGAGAGCTCGCGTTAACTGTGTCTCCCTCTCTCCGACACTACCATCTTTCCCCACTGACTCAGGTGTTGAGCCCATGCAGCTGGGGGTATTCGCATTTCGACTAAGGAGAGGGAACGGAGAATCACCAACCGCCTCTGTCTCTATTGCGGTTCCGCTGGTCATTTTGTCATTTCATGTCCAGTTAAAGGCCAGAGCTCATCAGTAAGCGGAGGGCGACTGATAAGCGCTACTAGACGGTCCTCTCCGTCAAGTACCTGTACTACCTTACCGGTCCATCTACGCTGACCGGATCGGCAGCTTCCTGCAGTGCATTAATAGACTCTGGGGCGGAGGGCTGTTTTATGGACGAAGCCTGGGCTCGGGAACATGACATTCCTCTCAGACAGTTAGGGAGCCCACGGTCATGTTCGCCTTGGATGGTAGTCCTCTCCCCAGTATATTATGTGAAACACTACCTTTAACCCTCACTGTATCTGGTAACCATAGTGAGACCATTTCTTTTTTTTGATTTTTCGTTCACCTTTACACCTGTTGTTTTGGGTCATCCCTGGCTAGTGTGTCATAATCCTTCTTTTGATTGGTCTAGTAATTCTATCCTTTCCTGGAACGTTTCTTGTCATGTGAAGTGTTTAATGTCTGCTATTCCTCCTGTTTGTTCTGCTCCTCTTCACAGGAGGGAACCTGGGTGATTTGACAGGAGTGCCGGAGGAATATCATGGTCTGCGCACGGTCTTCAGTCGGTCCAGAACCAACTCCCTTCCTCCTCACCGGTCGTATGATTGTTGTTCTGATCTCCTCAAGAAGCGCTTTTGCATCCGCTCCTATCCTTGTTGCACCTGACGCCACTAAACAGTTTATTGTTGAGGTTGACGCTGGCTGGGTGGGCGTGGGAGCCATTCTGTCCCAGCGCTCCGATACTGACGAAGGTCCACCCTTGTGCGATTTTCTCATCGCCTGTCACCGTCGGAACGTAACTATGATGGGAGCAACCGCGAACTGCTCGCCATCCGCTTAGCCCCAGGCAAATGGCGACAGTGGTTGAGGCGACCGTTCCTTTGTCGCTTTGACTGACCAAAGGAACTTTGAGTACATCCGTTCTGCCAAACGACTGAATGCGCCATGCCTCATGGCGTTGTTTTCGCTGCTAAGCTGAAGTTCGTATTTCTTATTGCCCGGGTACTAAGAACATTCAAGCCTCATGCTTTATCCCGCCTCTTTAGTTCTTCAGCTTCTACTGTTCCCGAGGGGATCCTTCCTGTTGGGCGTGTTGTCGGGTTGACTGTCTGGGGAATTGAGAGACAGGTTAAGCAAGCACTCACGCACACTGCATCGCCGCGCGCTTGTCCTAGTAACCTCTCTTTTCGTTCCTGTTTCTACTCGTCTGGCTGTTCTTCAGTGGGCTCACTCTGCCAAGTTAGCTGGCCATCCCGGCGTTCGAGGTACTCTTGCTTCTATTCGCCAGCGCTTTTTGGTGGCCTACTCAGGAGCGTGACACGCGCCGTTTCGTGGCTGCGTGTTCGGACTGCGCGCAGAATAAGTCTGGTAATTTTTTTCTGCTTCTGCTCCTGGTCTTGCTGGGTCTCAGTCTGTTCCCTGCCACCGCATCTCTCCTGTTCTTGTTCCTGCCCTTGCTGTGTCTCAGTCTGTCCCTAGTTGTTACTCTCCTGGCCTGTTTGGTCCTGTTTGCTCTAAAGCTTTCAGTTCTCTACCCGTGTCTCATTTTTTTTTTAGAGTAGTACCCTAGTTTCCCTTTTTATCGTTTTCCGTTACGGTCCTGAGGAGAGGAGTTGGGTTCTTTCTCGGGACGTGCTGGACCGTTTGTGATCTATGATTTCCTCCGTTGCCGCCAGTGTTCCTTCCTCGAGAGCGCCAGGAGGCGCTCGGTGAGTGGGGGGTACTGTCATGTTTTGTCTTATATTGTCTTTGTCATTTTGCTTTCCCCTCTGTTCGTTTCCCCCTGCTGGTCTTATTAGGTTCGTTCCCTTTCTATCCCTCTCTCTCCCTCCCTCTCTCTCCTCTCTCTATCGTTCCGTTCCTGCTCCCAGCTGTTCCTCATTCTCCTACTCACTCATTTAGTCTTTTCACACCTGTTCCGTATCTTGCCCTCTGATTAGAGTCCCTATTTCTCCCCTTGTCTTCCGTTTCTGTCCTGTCGGATCCTTGTATATTGTTCGCTGTGCTGTGTCTTGTTTCCCTCAGATGCTGCGTGTGAGCAGGTGTCTGAGTCTGCTACGGTCGGTGCCTTCCCGAGGCAACCTACAGTTTATGGTCAGAGTCTCCAGTCTGTCCTCGTCACTACGAGTGGAGTTAGTTTTTTATGTTTTGTTTTCTGCTCCGATTTGTCTAGGAGTGTTGCCTATTTCCTTTACTGGAATAAAGACTCTGTTTTCGCCAAGTCGCTTTTGGGTCCTCATTCACCTGCATAA
>NC_060196.1:13527253-13540784 GCF_021184085.1 Oncorhynchus gorbuscha | reverse complement strand
ACACACTCAGACTGGACACACACACACACACACATATTGGCGTTTTCAAAAAACATATGCCATTCAGGGCACCAGTCTAGGACCAGTGGTTGCTTATCAGTTTCTGGACCACAGGTTCTAGAACAGCTTCTATCCCAGTTCTATCTGCCTGTTAAATCAGTTTCTGGACCACAGGTTCTAGAACAGCTTCTATCCCAGTTCTATCTGCCGGTTAAATCAGTTTCTGGACCACAGGTTCTAGAACAGCTTCTATCCCAGTTCTATCTGCCCGTTAAATCAGTTTCTGGACTACAGGTTCTAGAACAGCTTCTATCCCAGTTCTATCTGCCTGTTAAATCAGTTTCTGGACCACAGGTTCTAGAACAGTTTCTATCCCAGTTCTATCTGCCTGTTAAATCAGTTTCTGGACCACAGGTTCTAGAACAGCTTCTATCCCAGTTCTATCTGCCTGTTAAATCAGTTTCTGGACCACAGGTTCTAGAACAGCTTCTATCCCAGTTCTATCTGCCGGTTAAATCAGTTTCTGGACCACAGGTTCTAGAACAGTTTCTATCCCAGTTCTATCTGCCTGTTAAATCAGTTTCTGGACCACAGGTTCTAGAACAGCTTCTATCCCAGTTCTATCTGCCTGTTAAATCTTCAACCTAAACTGTTTCCATCAGACTATTAGAACATGACTGAACCGTCCTCCCCTCAGCAGCCTCCTCTGGTATGTACTGTCCTATATGTGAGAGAGATCCAACAAGGAATTACAATGTATGTATTACTTTTAAAACCTGCAAATGGCAAATAAACTACTAGAACTCCTTATGAATGTCTGCAGCCGACTAGACTGTTGGCGTCTGACAAGAGGTGAAAATATTACAGGAATATTCTGCAAATGTTGATGAAGACGTCACTCAATCCACCCAAAACAACATGCAGTCTTTCCACAAGACTCCCATGAAGTTATAGTGTGACGTTATGAGTTGATGTTAAAGTAACATTCTCAGAACATACTGCACTTGTTTTATACTGTTTTAGATGGATCCTCTGTTTATCATCTTGTTTTATACTGTTTTAGATGGATCCTCTGTTTATCATCTTGTTTTATACTGTTTTAGATGGATCCTCTGTTTATCATCTTGTTTTATACTGTTTTAGATGGATCCTCTGTTTATCATCTTGTTTTATACTGTTTTAGATGGATCCTCTGTTTATCATCTTGTTTTATACTGTTTTAGATGGATCCTCTGTTTAACATCTTGTTTTATACTGTTTTAGATGGATCCTCTGTTTATCATCTTGTTTTATACTGTTTTAGATGGATCCTCTGTTTATCATCTTGTTTTATACTGTTTTAGATGGATCCTCTGTTTAACATCTTGTTTTATACTGTTTTAGATGGATCCTCTGTTTATCATCTTGTTTTATACTGTTTTAGATGGATCCTCTGTTTATCATCTTGTTTTATACTGTTTTAGATGGATCCTCTGTTTATCATCTTGTTTTATACTGTTTTAGATGGATCCTCTGTTTATCATCTTGTTTTATACTGTTTTAGATGGATCCTCTGTTTATCATCTTGTTTTATTCTGTTTTAGATGGATCCTCTGTTTATCATCTTGTTTTATACTGTTTTAGATGGATCCTCTGTTTAAACATTTAAACTCGTACAATAACACTGTTAAGGGAACTGTAATACTCTATGGTTGTGGACACGCGAGTGAGACCAATACCATCATCGCCACTGTTGTGGTAGGAGCTAAACTCAACCATATTGATGTAATTACCTCCTGAATTACCATCTGAGGGACCAGTGAACACTGTTGTGGTAGGAGCTAAACTCAACCATATTGATGTAATTACCTCCTGAATTACCATCTGAGGGACCAGTGAACACTGTTGTGGTAGGAGCTAAACTCAACCATATTGATGTAATTACCTCCTGCATTACCATCTGAGGGACCAGTGAACATGTTATTGGCATTCCTGCCATTGAAACAGTAATTGCTGTCATCTTTGGCCCGTTGCTGGGCCAGGTGAGATGTTACTGTTTCCATCCCAATCCTGGAAGCCAACAAAGCTATGACATGGACCAAAGTAGCACCTTCACTGGGTTTACAATCTAACACAAAGCCACCTGTCTTGTGGTGACACGTACTGAGCTGTAAACCACCTACAAAGATAGAATACCATTCTTCTAAACTCTATGCTCGAGGTGAGGTTTCTCAGTGTGTTGTCAACAACTGTGACTACCTTAGACTGGCCTCTCCTGGGCAACGAAGTGCAGCACATAGTCAAAATGATCTGTTTCTTCAAGACAAAACAGCACCAATGAAACCTGTAGGACCCAAGTGACACATTGAACAATCTTGGTAAAGATGCATCAGGTCCAATCAGCTTCTCCGTTCTGGGTAGAAGATGGGTTCCCAGACGTGATCCCAGAACCCAGGTACATGAGGGATGCAGACAGATCTGTAGGCCACCTCTTCTGGCTTCGTTTACCCAGTACCTGAAGGACATGAGGGATGCCGACAGATCTGTAGGCCACCTCTTCTGGCATTGCTTCATTTACCCAGTACCTGAAGGACATGAGGGATGCCGACAGATCTGTAGACCACCTCTTCTGGCATTGCTTCGTTTACCCAGTACCTGAAGGACATGAGGGATGCAGACAGATCTGTAGGCCACCTCTTCTGGCATTGCTTCGTTTACCCAGTACCTGAAGGACATGAGGGATGCAGACAGATCGGTAGGCCACCTCTTCTGGCTTCGTTTACCCAGTACCTGAAGGACATGAGGGATGCAGACAGATCTGTAGGCCACCTCTTCTGGCTTCGTTTACCCAGTACCTGAAGGACATGAGGGATGCAGACAGATCTGTAGGCCACCTCTTCTGGCATTGCTTCGTTTACCCAGTACCTGAAGGACATGGTGTCATTCACTGTGATGCAGACAGATCTGTAGGCCACCTCTTCTGGCTTCGTTTACCCAGGACCTGAAGGACATGGTGTCATTCACTGTGATGAGATGGTTGAACGCTGCGTGGGAAGAGAACACTGTCAGTCCAGCTACATTACCAGGGCTAGTCATAGTAGTATAACATAGACAGAGAGATATATCTATAAACGGTAATATACATACCTCTCTTCAGGGTGTCAACTCCAGAGGATTGCTCCTCATTCATAATCAGCTGCACATGGACATTGACCTCCTTGTCAGTCTTGAACATATCATCTATGTTGAGATCCAGATCCCAGTCTCCTACATTCTCCAGAGCAGGGCAATTTGCAAGGGTATTGGCTGTGGTGCTTACAGCAGCCCTTGTGGACGATATATTGTGTAGGCGACAACCACTTTGTTCGCTGAAACACAGTCTGCACAATACACAGCCGCCAGCACATTGCATGGGCCTGTTCAGCTGAACCAAGTAGATGTTACAGATGAACGCTCTGTTGAACTTCTTTTTACACGTGGCGCATATAATCAACTGTTTCACCACAAGGATTATCATCGCAATGGACGACACGGTAGCCCCGTCGCTGTCCAGGTTATATCGGCTGGGACCAGGCACGGATTCTTCACAGGTGACAGCTGCTTCGGATTGTGATGGTGTGGGGAACAATGTCCTTTGCGACTGTAAAGATGTCACTGGCTTGAGTTTGCACACGTTGAACCCGTGTATATCAACAGTCTGCTGTGGAGTTTCAGGCACTTGAGATGCTGGTTGTTGGGGATGTAGGACCCGGGTCTCCTGCTGCGGTCGAGGCACTTGATGAAACGTTTCCAGATGCACCTCAACCTGCTGGGCCTCTAGAGGCTGTTCCGACTGTTGTTGTTGAAATACATGGAGTTGTCTGGGTACCCGAGAGGGTCCATGTCACCAATACAGGCGTTGAAGGCGTTGAGTTCCACATCTGTAGGCTGGGTTACTACATTAGAGATGGCGCTTGAAGGTGGTATCATAGTGGGAAGGGGATTGGTTGTAGCAGAAAATATTGAACCTGGACAAGAGTCAACGTTCCACTGTGACCTACTGAAATGCCGCTCGGATGCATAGAATTAAGACACTTCACACTCTTGAAAGGCGTTTGCATATTCCACCTCGGTTAGCATATCATCCGGAACTCTCTCGGTACCCCTGTAACACAAGGCAGAAACAAGTCACCCCTCTACCCAAAGGCAATAGATTACTGTTCAGTAATAACACAATGTGTGTGATAGTTACACTTACGTGACACATGTCATGCTATCCAGGGCAGCAGCAACCTCCTCTGATGTATCACACCCAGACATGGCTGTGATGATATCCACGGCAGTCTCAAGTTCCTTTGAGGTAGCACACCAGGCCCTGGTTACGTGCTCTGTCGCAGAGACAACTTCATCAGCCCTATCTTGATACCCAGGCGCAGCTAATACAATTGCATGGTCAACTCTACATTCAAGCACATTGTGAGACATTTCACATGTTTCACCAATAGGTTGTTGGAACAATGGTTCAGTTGTAGACTGGGGCTTGGGTACAGCAGACACTACCTCCTCGGTCTCATCAGAGTCTGGCTCCTTGGTCTGAGTCTCATCAGAGTCTGGCTCCTCGGTCTGCGTCTCAGCAGATTCTGGGGTCTGAGTCGCAGCAGACACAGTCTTAGCGGACACTACCTCATTGGTCTGAGTCTCATCAGAGTCTGGCTCCTCGGTCTGAGTCTCATCCGAGTCTGGCTCCTGGGTCTGCGTCTCAGCAGAGGTGGTCCGGGCTGGGCCGACGCAGGCTCTGTGTCATCTGTGGTGGGGGAATTAGGTACAGTGCATACCGTCCCAGAACAGGCAGCATCCTCTGTAAACTGATACTCTGGCTCAGCAGATACACATGGTTCAGTATCAGGGTCTTGCTGGGCTCCAGCCACTCTGGTACACTATGTTCGACTGGAGAGGATACCCTTTCCGTGACATGTTTGGGTACAGAATTGTGTTGTCAGAGTCACTGGAGGAACTTGTGTTGCTTTCATCTCCGCTATCATCTGCACTGGGTTCTGTAGGTACTTTATCCCCGATTCCACTGCTGGAGTCGTCACTTTCATCTCTGCTATCATCTCTGCTATCATCTCCGCTATCATCTCCGCTATCATCTCCGCTATCATCTCCGCTATCATCTGCACCGGGTTCTCTAGGTAGGTGAGCCTCCTCATTGGTATCCGTGACATGGTGTAGAACCACTGATGTGCTGTTGTCTACTTCTTCACTGTTGTTCGGTCTCCTGCTGAAGATCCAGGCCCTCTTTCTGCCAACCACTTTTACCGCTCGACTGAGAACCAGGCTGATTGTAGGACATGTCGACTGAGAACCAGGCTGATTGTAGGACATGTCGACTGAGAACCAGGCTGATTGTAGGACATGTCGACTGAGAACCAGGCTGATTGTAGGACATGTCGACTGAGAACCAGGCTGATTGTAGGACATGTCGACTGAGAACCAGGCTGATTGTAGGACATGTCGACTGAGAACCAGGCTGATTGTAGGACATGTCGACTGAGAACCAGGCTGATTGTAGGACATGTCGACTGAGAACCAGGCTGATTGTAGGACATGTCGACTGAGAACCAGGCTGATTGTAGGACATGTCGACTGAGAACCAGGCTGATTGTAGGACATGTCGACTGAGAAACAGGCTGATTGTAGGACATGTCGACTGAGAACCAGGCTGATTGTAGGACATGTCGACTGAGAACCAGGCTGATTGTAGGACATGTCGACTGAGAACCAGGCTGATTGTAGGACATGTCGACTGAGAACCAGGCTGATTGTAGGACATGTCGACTGAGAACCAGGCTGATTGTAGGACATGTCGACTGAGAACCAGGCTGATTGTAGGACATGTCGACTGAGAACCAGGCTGATTGTAGGACATGTCGACTGAGAACCAGGCTGATTGTAGGACATGTCGACTGAGAACCAGGCTGATTGTAGGACATGTCGACTGAGAAACAGGCTGATTGTAGGACATGTCGACTGAGAACCAGGCTGATTGTAGGACATGTCGACTGAGAACCAGGCTGATTGTAGGACATGTCGACTGAGAACCAGGCTGATTGTAGGACATGTCGACTGAGAACCAGGCTGATTGTAGGACATGTCGACTGAGTAACTGAAACAACCAGGAAAAACACCATAATCCTACTACTGCCACTGAGTAACTGAAACAACCAGGAATAACACCATAATCCTACTACTGTCACTGAGTAACTGAAACAACCAGGAAAAACACCATAATCCTACTACTGCCACTGAGTAACTGAAACAACCAGGAAGGAATAACACCATAATCCTACTACTGTCACTGAGTAACTGAAACAACCAGCAATAACACCATAATTCTACTACTGCCACTGAGTAACTGAAACAACCAGGAATAACACCATAATCCTACTACTGTCACTGAGTAACTGAAACAACCAGGAAGGAATAACACCATAATCCTACTACTGTCACTGAGTAACTGAAACAACCAGGAATAACACCATAATCCTACTACTGCCACTGAGTAACTGAAACAACCAGGAAGGAATAACACCATAATCCTACTACTGCCACTGAGTAACTGAAACAACCAGGAAGGAATAACACCATAATCCTACTACTGTCACTGAGTAACTGAAACAACCAGCAATAACACCATAATCCTACTACTGCCACTGAGTAACTGAAACAACCAGGAAAAACACCATAATCCTACTACTGTCACTGAGTAACTGAAACAACCAGGAAGGAATAACACCATAATCCTACTACTGTAACTGAGTAACTGAAACAACCAGCAATAACACCATAATTCTACTACTGTCACTGAGTAACTGAAACAACCAGGAAAAACACCATAATCCTACTACTGTCACTGAGTAACTGAAACAACCAGGAAGGAATAACACCATAATCCTACTACTGCCACTGAGTAACTGAAACAACCAGGAAAAACACCATAATCCTACTACTGCCACTGAGTAACTGAAACAACCAGGAAGGAATAACACCATAATCCTACTACTGTCACTGAGTAACTGAAACAACCAGGAAGGACACCATAATCCTACTACTGCCACTGAGTAACTGAAACAACCAGGAATAACACCATAATCCTACTACTGTCACTGAGTAACTGAAACAACCAGGAATAACACCATCATCCTACTACTGTCACTGAGTAACTGAAACAACCAGGAAGGAATAACACCATAATCCTACTACTGTCACTGAGTAACTGAAACAACCAGGAATAACACCATCATCCTACTACTGTCACTGAGTAACTGAAACAACCAGGAAGGAATAACACCATAATCCTACTACTGTCACTGAGTAACTGAAACAACCAGGAAGGAATAACACCATAATCCTACTACTGTCACTGAGTAACTGAAACAACCAGGAATAACACCATAATCCTACTACTGCCACTGAGTAACTGAAACAACCAGGAAGGAATAACACCATAATCCTACTACTGTCACTGAGTAACTGAAACAACCAGGAATAACACCATAATCCTACTACTGTCACTGAGTAACTGAAACAACCAGCAATAACACCATAATCCTACTACTGCCACTGAGTAACTGAAACAACCAGGAATAACACCATAATCCTACTACTGTCACTGAGTAACTGAAACAACCAGGAAAAACACCATAATCCTACTACTGCCACTGAGTAACTGAAACAACCAGGAATAACACCATAATCCTACTACTGTCACTGAGTAACTGAAACAACCAGGAAAAACACCATAATCCTACTACTGCCACTGAGTAACTGAAACAACCAGGAATAACACCATAATCCTACTACTGTCACTGAGTAACTGAAACAACCAGGAAGGAATAACACCATAATCCTACTACTGTCACTGAGTAACTGAAACAACCAGGAATAACACCATAATCATACTACTGCCACTGAGTAACTGAAACAACCAGGAAGGAATAACACCATAATCCTACTACTGCCACTGAGTAACTGAAACAACCAGGAAGGAATAACACCATAATCCTACTACTGTCACTGAGTAACTGAAACAACCAGCAATAACACCATAATCCTACTACTGCCACTGAGTAACTGAAACAACCTGGAAAAACACCATAATCCTACTACTGTCACTGAGTAACTGAAACAACCAGGAAGGAATAACACCATAATCCTACTACTGTCACTGAGTAACTGAAACAACCAGGAAAAACACCATAATCCTACTACTGCCACTGAGTAACTGAAACAACCAGGAATAACACCATAATCCTACTACTGTCACTGAGTAACTGAAACAACCAGGAATAACACCATCATCCTACTACTGTCACTGAGTAACTGAAACAACCAGGAAGGAATAACACCATAATCCTACTACTGTCACTGAGTAACTGAAACAACCAGGAATAACACCATCATCCTACTACTGTCACTGAGTAACTGAAACAACCAGGAAGGAATAACACCATAATCCTACTAAATCAAATCAAATCAAATTTTATTTTATATAGCCCTTCGTACGTCAGCTGATATCTCAAAGTGCTGTACAGAAACCCAGCCTAAAACCCCAAACAGCAAACAATGCAGGTGTAAAAGCACTACTACTACTACTACTATCACTGAGTAACTGAAACAACCAGGAAGGAATAACACCATAATCCTACTACTGTCACTGAGTAACTGAAACAACCAGGAATAACACCATAATCCTACTACTGCCACTGAGTAACTGAAACAACCAGGAAGGAATAACACCATAATCCTACTACTGCCACTGAGTAACTGAAACAACCAGGAATAACACCATAATCCTACTACTGCCACTGAGTAACTGAAACAACCAGCAATAACACCATAATTCTACTACTGTCACTGAGTAACTGAAACAACCAGGAATAACACCATAATCCTACTACTGTCACTGAGTAACTGAAACAACCAGCAATAACACCATAATCCTACTACTGCCACTGAGTAACTGAAACAACCAGCAATAACACCATAATCCTACTACTGTCACTGAGTAACTGAAACAACAATTTCTTTCTGTTGTTACTGGTACAAAGTGTAATAATAACAGCATTTATTTGTTGGCAGGTAAAATATGTGGATGTTGTTACCGGTACAAAGTGTAATTACAAAAGGCCGCACTTCATTATAATGCAAGTTGTACTCTACTTAGCCCGTGTGTGTGTGTGTGTGTGTGTGTGTGTGTGTGTGTGTGTGTGTGTGTGTGTGTGTGTGTGTGTGTGTGTGTGTGTGTGTGTGTGTGTGTGTGTGTGTGTGTGTGTGTGTGTGTGTGTGTGTGTGTGTGTGTGTGTGTGTGTGTCCAGTGTGTGTGTGTCCAGCGTGTGTGTGTCCAGTGTGTGTGTGTGTGTGTGTGTGTGTCCAGTGTGTGTCCAGTGTGTGTCCAGTGTGTGTGTGTGTGTCCAGTGTGTGGTCCAGTGTGTGTCCAGTGTGTGTGTGTGTGTGTGTGTGTCCAGTGTGTGTGTGTGTGAGGCCCTAACTTAATGTTTAATGTTTAAACTCTATCCCAAACCTTAACCATTCATAATGAGGCCCTAACCTTAATGTTTAAACTCTATCCCAAACCTTAACCATTCATAATGAGGCCCTAAACTTAATGTTTAAACTCTATCCCAAACCTTAACCATTCATAATGAGGCCCTAACCTTAATGTTTAAACTCTATCCCAAACCTTAACCATTCATAATGAGGCCCTAAACTTAATGTTTAAACTCTATCCCAAACCTTAACCATTCATAATGAGGCCCTAACCTTAATGTTTAAACTCTATCCCAAACCTTAACCATTCATAATGAGGCCCTAACCTTAATGTTTAAACTCTATCCCAAACCTTAACCATTCATAATGAGGCCCTAACCTTAATGTTTAAACTCTATCCCAAACCTTAACCATTCATAATGAGGCCCTAATCTTAATGTTTAAACTCTATCCCAAACCTTAACCATTCATAATGAGGCCCTAACCTTAATGTTTAAACTCTATCCCAAACCTTAACCATTCATAATGAGGCCCTAACCTTAATGTTTAAACTCTATCCCAAACCTTAACCATTCATAATGAGGCCCTAAACTTAATGTTTAAACTCTATCCCAAACCTTAACCATTCATAATGAGGCCCAACACATTGTGGGAGAGAGAGTGGGAGATGTGGGAGAGAGAGCAGAGAGAGAGCAGAATGTGGGAGAGAGAGCAGAGAGAGAGCAGAATGTGGGAGAGAGAGAGCAGAATGTGGGAGAGAGAGCAGAGAGAGCAGAGTGTGTGGGAGAGAGAGCAGAATGTGGGAGAGAGAGAGAGCAGAATGTGGGAGAGAGAGCAGAGAGAGCAGAGTGTGTGGGAGAGAGAGCAGAGAGTGTGAGAGAGAGAGAGAGCAGAGAACAGAGAGAGCAGAGAGCAGGCTGAGAGAGCTGATAGAGCAGAGCGAGGAGAAGAGAGCAGAGAGTGAGAGAGAAGAGGGCAGAGAGAGCAGAGAACAGAGAGAGCAGAGAACAGAGAGAGCAGAGAACAGAGCAGAAAGAGAGAGAACTCTGTTGCTATAGTAACTCTGCATCACAACACTCTGTTGTACTAATTGTACAATTTGTTTAATTCTATTCCACATATTTAATTGTTTTGTATTTCATTTCATATTTGTTTCATGTTTCAACCAGTCGCAGGTTAACATCAACCTGACAGAGGAAACGTAAAATCAATAAACAAACTGTTTTCACAATTAACAGGCCTTTTCTTGTTTCAAGTATGTTTTATTATGAAAAGTACAATATATCCTTGTATACTTGTACAACTATGGAGCGTATGTCCATATATAAGTGTATATAATTGTACAATTTGTTATTCAACATAAAATACATGTTATTGTAAGAGGTCCTGGGTCACAATTATAGGAAGACGCGCATGTGTGTGTGTGTGTCCAGAATGTGTGTGTGTGTGCGTGTGTGTCTAGAGTGTGTGTGTGTGTGTGTGTGTGTGTGTGTGTGTGTGTGTGTGTGTGTGTGTCCAGAGTGTGTGTGTGTGTGTGTGTGTCCAGAATGTGTGTGTGTGTGTCTAGAGTGTGTGCGTGTGTGTGTCCAGAGTGTGTGTGTGTGTCCAGAATGTGTGTGTGTGTGTCTAGAGTGTGTGTGTGTGTGTGTGTGTCCAGTGTGTGTGTGTGTGTCCAGAGTGTGTGTGTGTGTGTGTCCAGAGTGTGTGTGTGTCCAGTGTGTGTGTGTGTCTAGAGTGTGTGTGTGTGTCCAGAGTGTGTGTGTGTCCAGTGTGTGTGTGTCCTGTCTGTGTGTGTGTGTCCTGTGTGTGTGTGTGTGTCCAGAGTGTGTGTGTGTGTCCAGAGTGTGTGTGTGTATGTGTGTCCAGAGTGTGTGTGTGTGTGTGTCCAGTGTGTGTCCAGTGTGTCGAGTGTGTGTGTGTGTGTGTGTCCAGAATGTGTGTGTGTCCAGTATGTGTGTGTGTGTCCAGTGTGTGTGTGTGTCCAGAGTGTGTGTGTGTGTCCAGTGTGTGTGTGTGTCCAGAGTGTGTGTGTGTGTCCAGTGTTTGTGTGTTTGTGTGTGTGTGTGTGTATTTGTCCAGTGTGTGTGAGTGTGTGTGTTTGTCCAGTGTGTGTGTGTCCAGAGTGTGTGTGTCCCCAGTGTGTGTGTGTGTCCAGTGTGTGTGTGTGTGTCCAGTGTGTGTGTGTGTGTGTCCAGAGTGTGTGTGTGTGTCCAGTGTGTGTGTGTGTGTCCAGTGTGTGTGAGTGTGTGTGTGTCCCCAGTGTGTGTGTGTGTCCAGTGTGTGTGTGTGTGTCCAGTGTGTGTGTGTGTGTGTCCAGAGTGTGTGTGTGTCCTGTGTGTGTGTGTGTGTGTGTATTTGTCCAGTGTGTGTGTGTGTGTCCAGAGTATGTGTGTGTCCAGTGTGTGTGTGTGTGTCCAGTGTGTGTGTGTGTCCAGAGTGTGTGTTTGTCCAGTGTGTGTGTGTGTGTCCTGTGTGTGTGTGTGTGTGTCCTGTCTGTGTGTGTGTGTCCTGTCTGTGCGTGTGTGTCCTGTCTGTGTGTGTGTCTCCAGAGTGTGTGTGTCCAGAGTGTGTGTGTCCAGAGTGTGTGTGTGCGTCCAGAGTGTGTGTGTGTCCAGTGTGTGTGTGTGTGTGTGTGTGTCCAGTGTGTGTGTGTGTGTGTCCAGTGTGTGTGTGTGTCCAGTGTGTGTCCAGTGTGTGTGTGTGTCCAGTGTGTGTGTGTGTGTGTCCAGTGTGTGTGTGTGTGTGTGTCCACTGTGTGTGTGTGTCCAGTGTGTGTCCAGTGTGTGTGTGTGTCCAGTGTGTGTGTGTGTGTGTCCAGTGTGTGTGTGTGTCCAGTGTGTGTGTGTCCAGTGTGTGTGTGTCCTGTCTGTGTGTGTGTGTGTCCTGTCTGTGTGTGAGTGTCCAGTGTGTGTGTGTGTGTCCAGTGTGTGTGTGTCCATTGTGTGTGTGTCCAGAGTGTGTGTGTGTCCAGAGTGTGTGTGTGTCCAGTGTGTGTGTGTGTGTGTGTCCAGAATGTGTGTGAGAGTGTGTGTGTCCAGTGTGTGTGTGTGTGTCCAGTGTGTGTCCAGTGTGTGTGTGTGTCCAGTGTGTGTGTGTGTGTGTCCAGTGTGTGTGTGTGTCCAGTGTGTGTGTGTCCAGTGTGTGTGTGTCCTGTCTGTGTGTGTGTGTGTCCTGTCTGTGTGTGAGTGTCCAGTGTGTGTGTGTGTGTCCAGTGTGTGTGTGTCCATTGTGTGTGTGTCCAGAGTGTGTGTGTGTCCAGAGTGTGTGTGTGTCCAGTGTGTGTGTGTCCAGTGTGTGTGTGTGTCCAGAATGTGTGTGAGAGTGTGTGTGTCCAGTGTATGTGTGTGTGTCCAGTGTGTGTGTGTGTGTCCAGTGTGTGTGTGTGTTCAGTGTTTGAGTGTGTGTGTCCAGTGTGTGTGTGTGTGTGTGTCCAGTGTGTGTGTGTGTGTGTGTGTGTGTGTGTGTGTGTGTGTGTGTGTGTGTGTGTGTGTGTGTGTGTGTGTGTGTGTGTGTGTGTGTGTGTGTGTGCGTTCAGTGTGTGTGTGTGTGTGTCTGTGTGTTCAGTGTGTGTGTGTGTGTGTGTGTGTGTGTGTGTGTGTGTGTGTGTGTGTGTGTGTGTGTGTGTGTGTGTGTGTGTGTGTGTGTGTGTGTGTGTGTGTGTGTGAGTGTGTGTGTGTGTGTGTGTGTGTGTGTGAGTCCAGTGTGTGTGTGTGTGTCCAGCATGTGTATTCGTGTGTGTATTCGTGTTTGTCCAGTGTGCATTTGTGTGTGTGTCCAGTGTGTGTGTGTGTGTGTTTGTGTCCAGTGTGTGTGTGTCCAGTGTGTGTGTGTCCAGTGTGTGTGTTCCAGTGTGTCTGTGTGTTCAGTGTTTGAGTGTGTGTGTGTGTGTGTCCAGTGTGTGTGTGTCCAGTGTGTGTGTTCCAGTGAGTCTGTGTGTCCAGTGTGTCTGTGTGTCCAGTGTGTGTGTGTGTGTGTGTGTCTGTGTGTTCAGTGTGTGTGTGTTTGTGTCTGTGTGTTCAGTGTG
>NC_060196.1:13522946-13527153 GCF_021184085.1 Oncorhynchus gorbuscha | reverse complement strand
ATTGGACAGCTCTATGACTACCGGTTATATATCTAAATAATGGTAAGTGTTAATGATTACTCACGACAACTACATGGTCCCAGGTCTATTACACCAGTATCATTTTATCAGGCAAGTACACCATAATCATAATACTGTGAGTGTGTGTGTAATTATTTGTTTAGCAATGTCAAGTACATAATTAAAAACCTTGTTGTTACTGGAACAAAGTGTAATCTTCTAAAGGATGCAGTCCATTATAATGCTACTTGTACTTAGCCGTGTGTGTGTGTGTGTGTGTGTGTGTGTGTGTGTGTGTGTGTGTGTGTGTGTGTGTGTGTGTGTGTGTGTGTGTGTGTGTGTGTGTGTGTGTGTGTGTGTGTGTGTGTGTGTGTGTGTGTGTGTGTGTGTGTGTGTGTGTGTGTGTGTGTGTGTGTGTGTGTGTGTGTGTGTGTGTAGAGACATGCACATTATACATCAGTGTCATTTCGGTTTATTTACCAGCATATCACAAAGCAGTGGTACATATCAGCTGGTTATAGATCAATAGAGACATGTTGAAATGGCACATATATAGCAATGAGAGAGAGAGAGAGAGAGAGAGAGAGAGAGAGAGAGAGAGAGAGAGAGAGAGAGAGAGAGAGAGAGAGAGAGAGAGAGAGAGAGAGAGAGCTACACAGTGATTTAAATGGTGCTCCCATGGAGGAATAGTGTGTGTGTGTAAGAGACATGCACATTATACATCAGTGTCATTTCGGTTTATTTAACAGCATATCACAAAACAAAGCAGTGGTACATATCAGCTGGTTATAGATCAATAGAGACATGTTGAAATGGCACATCTATAGAAATACTACTGTTCAGTGTAGTAAAACAGTTTATAATTGAATACATATCCTAGGGACTGAGGCCAGCTATGTACTTTTTCAACTGGTCTGCCAGGCTGTTTTGATTCATTGCCCTCAATGTTTTGTAAATGGTATCCAGGTAACTGGGCATGTCATTTAGCACATTATCCTTCAGCACTTTTGCAAGGTCAGTTGCATTTCTGATTAGCTCAGCCGTGCTGCTTGGTAGGTTCAATGTCCATATGAATCTTTTCAATTGTCCTCTGTCAAGGTTGCAAAGTATATTCAACACTTCCTCTGTCACAGCACCTTGATGTTTATTGATAACCTTGCCGAGTGTAGCAAAGGCCACAGGTTGTAGCTGACTTGAGGTGTGAGTACAGTCAGCGTCTTTGACTCAGCTTCACCAGGTCATTGCGACCGATTTTCTTGAGCAGGGTGTGCAACCCTGCCCGGTGCTGCAGCTCCCGTAATGCAATGCCATAACATCTGCTAACCCGGTTCTATCTGTCACATATTGCAGGTCCAGAGCACTGATGCGGTGTCGATGCGTGATCTCTATCTCGCTCATGACTAAGCTTCATCTTCTCAATATCATCACGGGTTAGATTGTCCAAAATTGAGACTATTTCCTTAGGTGACATAACATTACCATTAACTACTGAGGATGATCCATGGTAATTTCTTGTCCCATGCTGCCATCAAGCTATTACTAGTAACATCTCCTTACTTCTGGCAGTGTCAATCAGAGCCCGGGTTTTGTCATGAGTATCTTCATACACTGATACTTTCCAACTTCATTGTTTAGCATCCTGGGGAAAGAGAACATCTGCAACCTGGTCCAACATCTTCATCTTGCCAGTGGCAGCAGCTATGTAGCTGACTCTTTTTTGAAAAAGGACATTCATGGTATTGGCTATTCGGTATGTGACACAGGAACAGCTTGTTGAAATTTACAACTGTATGTTTGGCTCTGCTAGACCTATGCTTATGTTAATAATATCTACCAAGCACTCTTGTTTATAGCTTGAATATGGTTGGACGAGTGTTGGACATTGGTATATGTGGTGTAATGTTGATAACGTGTTTCCGCTATAGCCTATACCACATATGTCAGAGTCAAGGCCCGCGGGCCACATCCGGCCAGCGAGAAGGTTTTACGGCCCCTAGGATGATCTTGATTTATTATTAGAACCGGCCCGAAGCCGCAGCAAGCCGGCAGCCCGCAGATCTTTTACACACACCAATACTACATTTCCCACAATGCAACGGTGACGCACCGAGCAGTAGGCTGCTTCATTTCAATATTTATTGGCACAGCAGTTGTCAGCATCACAGTAAAATTAACTTTCAGATACCCATCAAAAATGGCAAAACGGAAGGTGGACACTGAGAACCGGGGTTTCAAACAAGGTGGGAGTCGGAGTATTTGTTCACGGAGGTAGCTGGAAAACCTGTGTGTCTTCTGTGTGGAGAAAGTGTGGCGGTACTGAAAGAGTATAATCTGAGGCGACATTATGAAACGAAACACGCGGACAAAACAAGAATATGGACATGGAACAAAGGCTACAAAAGGCAGAGGAATTAAACGAGGCCTCAAATCTCGACAGGCTCTGTTCAAAAAGCCAAATCACAAGGCCAGGCTGCTGTCAAGGCCAGTTTTATTTTGGCAGAAGAGATCGCTAAATCAGCCCGGCCATTTACGGAGGGGATTTCATCAAAAACTGCATTGATTAAAGTTTGTGCGAAGTTTGCCCAGAAAAAAGGCAACTCTTTTTAAATGTGAGTCTGAGCAGAAACACCATTGCCGAAGAGAGTAGACCAGTTGTCCATCAATCTAAAGAGCAGCTTGTGAAAAGGAAAAGATTTCATTGCATATTCCTTGGCTGTGGATGAGAGCACCGACATTTCTGACATTGCCCAGTTGTCAATTTTCATCCGCGGAGTGGACTCCAGCCTAAAGCGTGACAGAGGGATTTTGGCTTTCGTCCTATGCATGGCACAACTACGGGGCATGATTTGTATGAAGAGGTGTCAAGATGTGTAAAAAAAATGAGATGGAGCTGCCTTGGGGAAACTCGTGGGTTTGACAACCGACGGAGCACCTGCGATGTGTGGACACAGGAGCGGACTGGTGGCGAAGATACGGGGAAAAGATGCAAAGAGGAAAACGCGACAGGTGAGCTGACAGCTTATCATTGTATCATACACCAGGAAGCGTTGTGCTGATAAAGCCTTGAAAATGGAGCATGTAATGAGCATCATCACGCGCACAGTTAGCTTTATCAGAGCCAAAGGTTTTTTGAATCACCGCCAGTTCAAGGCATTTCTGACGGAGTTAGAAACGGAGCATGGTGATTTGCCTTATCACACAGAGGTGCGATGGCTAAGCCAGGGAAAGGTGCTTCAAAGATGTTTCGAGCTTCGTGAGGAGATTTGTCTGTTCTTGGACAGCAAAGGAAAGACACAACACAACTCTGAGACGAAATGTTTCTGTGTGAAATGGCTTTCTGTGTGACATTACGAGTCATCTGAATGCAATGAACTTGCAGCTGCAGAATTGAGGATCGTGTCATCTCTGATATGTACAGTACAGTGAAGGCATTTAAAACCAAACTGACTCTGTGGGAGACGCAGAAAGAAAATTTGAGCCACTTTCCCAGCTGCCAGACCATGAAAGAGAAGCTCTCTACCAGTGCGTTCCCGAGCGCACAGTTGGCTGATAAAATAGGTATGCTTGCCGCTGACTTTCGACGCCGATTTGCTGACTTTGAAGCACAAAAAAGCAGGTTGGAACTGCTCGGTAACCCATTTGCTGTTGACGTGGAAAGCTCACCACCAAACCTCCAAATGGAGTTGATTGACCTCCAATGCAATGATGCACTGAGGGCAAAATATGCGGCAGTGGGTGCTGCGGAGTTCGCCCGTTTCCTCCCCGACCACAATGCCCCAGCTGCGCATCCAGGCTGCTCAAACGTTGTCTATGTTTGGCAGCACATACCTGTGTGAACAACTGTTTTCTTTGATGAACTTGAACAAAACATCACACAGAAGTCGACTTACTGCTGAACACCTCCACTCAATTCTGAGGATTTCCTCAGCTCAGAGCCTTACCCCGAACATTGATGAACTTGTGGAAAAGATGGGACACCACCAAGTATCACCCTCAACCTCAAACAAGTGAACATTACTGTGCAATCACATATTTAGAGTTTTTACTCAGTTCAAGTTTAAAAGTTAAAGTTTAATATTTGTTTTCACTGCATGTTACTTCTCCTTAAACAAAGTGTTTTTGATTAATAGATTTTTGCACTTTATTTTATTGTATTTCAATCCAATTATATTTTAAAAATATTTCAGTTGAGTGGATGATAGAAAAT